>NW_012101504.1:332618-334719 GCF_000951045.1 Mandrillus leucophaeus | reverse complement strand
TGTGTCTTGGAGTTGCTCCTCTTGAGGAGTATGTTTGTGTCATCATCTGTATTTCCTGAATTTGAATGTTGGCCTGCCTTGCTAGATTGGGGAAGTTCTCCCGGATAATATCCTGCAGAGTGTTTTTCATCTTGGTTCCATTCTCCCTGTCACTTTCAGGTACAACAATCAGGCATTGATTTGGTCTTTTCACATAGTCCCATATTTCTTGGAGTCTTTGTTCATTTCTTTTTACTCTTTTTTGTCTAAACTTCTCACTTCATTTCATTTAGTTGATCTTCAGTCACTGATACTCTTTCTTCCACTTGATCAAATCAGCTACTGAAGCTTGCGCATGTGTCACATAGTTCTTGTGCCATGGTTTTCAGCTCCATCAGGTCATTTAAGGACTTCTCTAAACTGTTTTTTCTAGTTAACCATTCATCTAATCTTTTTTCAAGGTTTTCAGCTTCTTTGCGATGGGTTTGAACATCCTCCTTTAGCTCAGAGAAGTTTGTTATTACTGATCATCTAAGCCTTCTTCTCTCAAGTCGTCAAAGTCATTCTCCACCCAGCTTTGTTCCATTGCTGGCAAGTAGCTGTGTTCCTTTGGAGGAGAAGAGGTGCTCTTATTTTTAGAATTTTCAGCTTTTCTCTTCTGGTTTCTCCCCATCTTTGTGGTTTTATCTACCTTCAGTCTTTGATGATGGTGATGTACAGATGGGGTTTTAGTGTGGATGTCCTTTCTGTTCATTAGTTTTCCTTCTAACAGTCAGGATCCTCAGCTCTAGGTCTGCTGGAGTTTGTTGGAGGTCCACTCGAGACCCTGTTTGCCTGAGTATCACCAGTGGAGGCTGAAGAACAACAAATATTGCAGAACGGTAGATGTTGCTGCCTGATCTTTCCTCTGGAAGCTTCATCTCAGAGAGGCACCCAGCTGTATAAGCTGTCAGTCAACCCCTACTGGGAGGTTTCTCCCAGTTAGGCTACTTGGGGGTCAGGGACCCAATTGAGGAGGCAGTCTGTCCATTCTCAGATCTCTAACTCTACTCTCTTCAAAGCGGTCAGACAGGGATGTTTAAGTCTGCAGAAGTTCCTCTGCCTTTTGTTCAGCTATGCCCTGCCCCCAGAGGTGGAGTCTACAGAGGCAGTCAGGCCTCCTTGAGCTGTGCTGGTCTCTGCCCAGTTCGAGCTTCCTGGCTGCTTTGTTTACCTACTGAAGCCTCAGCAATGGTGAGCACCCCTCTCCCAGCCTTGCTGCCACCTTGCAGTTTGATCCCAGACTGCTGTGCTAGCAGTGAGTGAGGCTCTGTGGGCATGGGACCCTGTGAGCTAGGTGTGGGATATAATCTCCTGGTGTGCCATTTGCTAAGATCATTGGAAAAGCGCAGTATTAGTGTGGGAGTGTCCTGATTTTCCAGGTACCGTCTGTCAAGGCTTCTCTTTGCTAGGAAAGGGAATTCCCCGACCCCTCGGTCTTCCTGGTTGAGGCAATGCCCTGCCCTGCTCCATGGGCTACACCCACTGTCCGACAAGTCCAGTGAGATGAAGCCGGTACCTCAGTTGCAAATGCAGAAATCACCCATCTTCTGCGTTGCTCACGCTGGGAGATGTAGACTGAAGCTCTTCCTATTTGGCCATCTTGGAGAAAAGGCCAAGTTAAGGAAATTATTAACAAATAAATTGGTAAAATATTAGTGAAACAAAGATAACAGTGCTCTTTATTGCAGTACTTCCCAGAGCCTTTAGAAATGCCTATATGCATTGTATTATCCAAGAGGAGAATATAATAGACAGTGTTTTCAAATTTTATATGCCATCACAATGCCTACAGCATTATAGCATCTCAAGGAACTAGCATTCTGTTAAAGAAATTATGAATAGCTGCTCTATTTTGCATTCTATGATGCTTTATGTGTCCATATGCAACTCATTGGTAACTTAGAAATCAGTATGACAGGGAATCACCAGCCAAAAGTCAATCCAGTAAGTAGAATTTATTTTACTGTTGTGTAATATGTCATTCAAGGTATTTAAATGATGTAATATGACTTCATTTTAATAATTATTATTTTTATTAACAGCCCAGTTGAGTGCATTTTTCTCCAAAGTTGTATTCTTT
>NW_012101504.1:330520-332203 GCF_000951045.1 Mandrillus leucophaeus | reverse complement strand
CCAGGATGGTCTCGATCTCCTGACCTCGTGATCCGCCCGCCTCGGCCTCCCAAAGTGCTGGGATTACAGGCTTGAGCCACCGCGCCCGGCCATGTATAATACTCTTAATGGGGCCTTATTAATGAAGCAGAGAGATTTTACTTTCTACCTTTGTTTTGCCCTACTGCTGTTACACTCTACTATGGTAGTTTAATTTTTGTTAGTTGGTTTGTTTTGTCAATATGTTATCACTTATTTATATGTTGTTTACTGTCAACTGGTACTCTTATGGTTTTCTAAACTTATGATAATAAGAAATAATCATAACATTTATAGCTAATGGAATACTTAACAGCTGCCATACTCTGCTTCACGTACTTTGCATCATTAACTCTTTTAGTCTTTATGAATTAAGAATGTTATTCGTTCTTAAAGATGAGTACATTTAGACACGGCTTAAGATCGTGAAGTCAGCAGATGGCAGAACGGGGATTCAAAGTTGGAAATTTGGATTCACATTCATGCTCTTACCTTGTAGTTACCCTTTTAATATGACCTGATTTACATACTCAGAAATTGTAGATGCATTTACTGATATATTTAATTAAACATTTAAGAGTGGTTTTAGATTTGCTGGAAATTTATAAAGAGGTACAGAGAGTTCTCATATGCTCCACACCCCGTTTCCCCTGTTTTATCATCCTACAAAACCATTTGCAGAAACTAGAAACCAACACTGGTGCATCACTATTAACTAAATTCCAGGTTTTATTTGGATTTTACTAGTTTTTCTCCAGTGTTTTTTTCTGTGCCAGGATACTATCCAGGATGCCACCTTACATTTAGTCAGCCTGTCTCCTTAGTCTCCTTCTGTCTGTGACAGTTTCTCAGTCTTTCCTTATTTTTCGTGATGATGGTTTGAGGCATACTTGTCAGGTGTTTTGTGGAATGTCTCTCAATTTGGATTTTTCTAGTTTTCTTTCTCATGATTAGACTGGGGTTATGAATTTTGGAGAAGAGTACTACAGAGGTGAAGTGCTCTAGTCACCTCATACCAGGGGTCCATGATAGCAAACTGACTTATTGCTGACGTTATTAACCTGGATCACTTGGCCGAGGCTTCTCCACTGTAAAGGTACTTTCCTCCCACTTTCCCTATTCTGTTCCTTGGAAGCAGGTCACTAAGCCTAATCTATGCTCCAGAGGGTAGTAATGAAATTATTTTTCATTTACAATTTTTAGATCATAAGCTTTTTTTCTCAAAATAATTTCAAATATCCACCAAGAGTACAAGGGACTTGTTGAAGTCAAAGGGAGGTGTGATTATTATGTCTTTTATGGATGACATGAAATGATAGGGATGAGAGATGAAGAGGAAAAGGTTTACTTAGTTTCCTATACAGAGCTATTTCAACCTGTATTTTTTAAATTAGAGCCTCTGATCCAGTGTTTCCCGAAGTGTGTTATACAAAATATTAGCTTTATGGAAAGTCAACTGCTATTACTTGAATTAAGGAAATTATTATTATTATTTTTATTATTATTATTTTTTATTATACTTTAAGTTCTAGGGTACATGTGCACAATGTGCAGGTTTGTTACATATGTATACATGTGCCATGTTGGTATGCTGCACCCATTAACTCGTCATTTACATTAGGTATATCTGCTAATGCTGTCCCTCTCCATTCTACCCACCCCACG
>NW_012101504.1:297851-325640 GCF_000951045.1 Mandrillus leucophaeus | reverse complement strand
TTTCATCATGTTGGCCAGGCTGGTCTTGAACTCCTGACCTCAGGTGATCATCCCTCCTCAGTCTCCCAAAGTACTGGGATTACAGGCATGAGCCACCGTACCTGACCCAAAGTTGTATTCTTTATAGGCTGTATAATATTACAATAGTGTAGTCATTTTTATCTTTATTTTTTAATTTAGTTATTCCTTTTTTTTATGAAACAGTGTCTTGCTCTATTGCCCAGGCTGGAGCGCAGTGGTGCAATCATGGCTTACTGTAGCCTGGACTTCCCAAGCCCAAGTGATCCTCCCACCTCAGCCTCCCAAGCAGTTAGAACTACAGGTGTGTACCACCATGCCTGGCCATGTTATCATTATTTAAAATATTTTTTGGAACTATTATTTTGAGTTGTTGTGAAAGGCTGCAAAATACTTTTAGTCAACTAATTGGTAGCAAATTTTTATTTGTTGTTTTGTAAACAGCAAGAAAGATGAACAAGGTCAGTAGTCAATCTAGGTAATACAAACAGAGTGAAAAAAGATGTGACTTTAAAGTAAAAAATGATTATTTCTTGTGACTCAAAAATTATTTTTGATGGTTATTTCAGGAAGGGATGTCCAAACAAATTTTGGCAGAATTATAGAAGTAGTAACACTCCACCTTAGGTTTGAGAAGTCTTTGAATTGGCATTTGAATGATGCCATGATAAACGTAGTCATTTCAGATCAGACAGGGATTTTATCCAATAGGTGAAGGATAAGTCATAGAGCAGCTAACAGTTTAAAACCCAGTCATCAGACATTGTCTTAGCCTGGGCAAACCCAGAGCTTTGCCATACTGCAGTCTTCCCTGGCATCTCTGCATGGTTTGCACTCTTGTTCTTTTATTTTGCCATTTGCCTTAGCTCCTTCCTTTGAATAAATGACTCCTAGAAGACATGCCAATTAGGATACATAAGTATTAGTGAATGTGTGTGTGTGTGTGTGTGTGTGCATGTGTGCACATGTGTATATGTTCTGTCTTACTGCAATAGCTGACTGTAAAGTCTTTTGAACAACTAAGATAAAAGAACAATCCCAAATGTATTCAATATACCTTTTAAAAAACAAAACAATAAAACATCAATATTCTTCATTCAGGGAACACAAAATAATCAGTGTTGAAGTTAGTGATCTTAAATCATGAAGCATCTCCTTGCAGATCCAGGGGAATAGGTCATTTGTCACAGTTGTTGGCTGATCAACACTATTGACTAAAGGGAGGGCATTTTTATTACTGTCTCATTTTAAACTAAGAATCAAGGACTTAGATAATGCTGCATTCCCTTTGAAGAACCCAGTGATAATGAGAACTCTCAGAATGGGACTACAAATGATTCTCTAGTGGGGGTGATGCTTTGAATGTTAATAACAATAATGATGATAATTGGCTGGGTATGATGGCACATGCCTGGAATCCCAGCACTTTGGGAGGCTGAGGCAGGAGGATCACGTGAGTCCAGGAGTTCCAGGCTGCAGTGTGCTATGATCATGCCACTTGCACTCCAGCCTGAGTGATAGAGCTAGTCTCTGTCTCTAAAAAAATAAATAAATAAAAGAAGAATAATGATGATAAACATCTTCTGAGCACTTACTGTGTGCTAGACATTAGGCTGAATGTATCATCTTTAATTCACAGCCCAACATTGAGAATTGGATATTAGATGATACTATTTTAAAGTTCATTTGATTTCATTTTACCACCATTACTTCTACATTTTATTTACGTAAGTTTAAATAATACATATATAATAGGAAGTGAAGTCTGTCTGCCACACAGTGTTAGTAACTGTTCACCATTTAATATTGAACTACTAGACAATTGTCTATGCTTATACAAACACACATACATAGGTAGTTTGAAAAACCGGTACTACATTAAATAAATTATTTTGTCACTTTTTTCTACTTAATACATTGTGTGCATAAGTCCTTGTCTGAATATACATAGATTTTAAATGCTGTATAATATTCTACTTTATGTACAACACAATCGACATATCCATTTTTGTATTGATGACAAGGTACATGTATCATCTTTTTTTTGCAACAATGCATTTTTAAACAATGTTGTATTGAACATCATTGTTCTGTACTTCCACTGATGAAAATTCACTATGTATCATCTTTTTTGCAATACTGCATTTTAAACAGTGCTGCATTAAATACCTTTGTTCATTACCTCCATTACCTCTATGTTTATGGATGATAAAGCTGAAACCTGGACTGGTGGGTAACTTGTCCAAAGTCACGCATCTAGTAAAGGGCAGTGCTCCAATCTGACTGGATCTGATTCATGTCAGCTCCTCTATTCTACTGAGTAATCTTGTGTATCACTAGTGTGATGTCTTCCTTTTGATCAACCATGGTATCTAGAGTAAGGGCATCCTTCCTTTCCAGCTGATTCTCAGTACTCTCACTCTGTAAACTAGCTCTGTGGTAGCTGAAAAGCCAAGCAGACAATGGAATTGTAGTCAGATGCTAGCCTGTGAGAGAGAAGTTAGGTGTGGGGCTAGGATTGTGCTGAGTGAAGGTTGAGGACATTGAACCATTTTTCTTGTGTATCTGGGAGAGTGTTGCTGGAGTTATGAGATTCTTAATTTCTTCTGCTTTCTTCTCTAAATTATTTTTATCTAGTTGTCCTGAGCATTTAGTTCAAGTGATCACAGAGGCTTTCTAAGGAAAGCAGCAACTAGACTTCACTAATTTTTAGTTATTATCTTCAAATTATTAAATAAGCTCAATAAGCACAGATTACTTCTTACTTTGTTTTTACTTTTAATATTTTCTTTGTCTGCTGAGCAAGTTAGCATGGCTACAAGCAATGCCATGAAATTCACTGAAATGACATAATCTCAGTGAAACCAATGTGATTTCATTCAAAGTAAGTTCGTTGTGGCAGAGAAAATTGCATTTTCCTCACAGTTTCTTTTCCCTTCTTAAGGCATTCTTTTGCCTCTGATGTAAAGTAGTTTCTTAATTTCTTTGCCAGAGTTCACCTTTAAAGGCTCTTTTCTTCCATAGCCTACTTTTATCCCTCTCTTTTGTATTTTTATATTATAGCACTGTTCCACATCTGAAGTTATTTTAAATAATAAGTCCATTTAATTTAATATGACTTCTCAGAAATATTTTTTCCTCCAGTCTTATTTTGGATTCTTCCTTTTGAATCATTAGGATGGATAAAGCAACTTGGAACCAATTAAAAATAGCTGGGTCTGGTGTCAGGAGACTTGGACCACATTATTTCACCTGTCTGAGCCTCAGTAACCACTTAGAGATCCCATAGCTAAAGGTAAGGTGTTGTTTTAGATTATATTCACAGTACACCCCACAGATTCAGAAGAGATTATTATGATTTCAGGAATTATAGCCATTAAAATTAAAAATAATTTTAAATAAGTATTTCTTTGTTAACAATAAAACGTTTCCTTTTAAACAGGATATAATTGTGTGTTAACAGGATGTAAACAGGATGTAATTGTGTGCTAATCAAATATATTTTCTTACATTAGTAGAGCTATGAACTTCATTGATGGGCTATCATAGTCTGGGCAATTTATAATGATGAGAAATTTATTGGCTCACTGTCCTGGAGGCTGGGAAGTCCAATATCAAGGTGTTGGCATCTTGTGTGGGCCTTCTTGCTGCATCATTACATGATGGAAGGCATTACATAGCAGAAGGCCATTTGGTTTTATGTCACTATTTTTGAATAAGATTTCCTAAGGGAGCTGGGAGGATTCTGCTGGGATGATCAGACCCAACACCAGGTTATGGAGGTGACAAAGTCTGGTGGAGTCAAAGGATTGAGAAAAAGACAGTTTGAGAGAGAAAGGTGGGAAACCAGGGGGCCATTGGTAGTATATGGAGGTGGTGAGAATGTGGAGGTCAAAAGGACACGTTGCATGAAGTACATGATTTACAGCCATGATGGTTTAGCATTTATAAGGACATGTTCTGCTACTTGAGATAATGGGAATAGGAGTCTAGGAAGGCTAGAAGCAAGGAGCCAGCAAGTCTAGACACATTCCAGAGGACATTATGCAGACCCTGCCTCAGTTTTCCTCCCCACACTCAGCTTTTTCCCAACAGATTACTGACCACTAGTGAATAAGTTCCATTGCAGACTCTGTTTGCAACACAAAGTAATTGTGGGGGTGGGGTGTAGGGAGAGAAATACTGTTTAATGGATTATGGAGAATTGTGTTACAATTGAGCTAAAGTTTATATACTTTCTAGGTTCTATAAAAAGCAAGAAAATAAAAAAATTGCATTTTTACCTGTTTGCATATATCTGTGCACATTTTAAAGTTGGACTTATCCAGTCAAGCAGAATGAAGTTGCCTAGTTTTCCCCTAAAACATCTTTCACAATAGACAGTGCTATTTCCAATAGCTTTTGGGATTCTGTGTTTTGTCTCTCATTATGCATCCCCATCTTTATAGGTCTCCCTCAACTCTCTTCAGTAGCCCAGTGATCAGCTATGTGTCAGGGTTTCACATCATGAATTAATCTCCAATGTAGAGAAGTTTAGTAAGCCATGTTACAAAGATGTGATTGGTTTTATTCTTCACTCTATCTCACTTGTCTAACATACTCATAGTAAAAAAGAAGCCAGTGCCTTTCTTGTTCTACATAGGAAATATCCTGACTTTGTAATAACACTAAGAACTTTTTGAGTCTGGAAGAGATAAAAGGATAATTCATATGGAATATTATGGATCAAGTGATACCTTAGTATTAAATTTTAAGATTTTGTACATTTACCAGCATCAGTAGATAGGAGCCAAATTTCTATTTTATGTTAGCATTCACAGTTATGCACATTAATTGATTATCTTATTGGGTATCAAGATTTGGCTAGTATTACCTCATCTAATCTTCATTTTTATATTGTAGTTTTTTAATATAAATAATTAAGAAATTGCATTTAATTTTTTTAAAGGGGGTTGAGATTTCTGGAAATTTCAAGTTGAGATATATGCAACCTAAGTAATCACTGGCACTTTGTAAGTAGGAAAGCAAAGTCCAAACTCAAGCCTTTGAATTTCAAGTCCAGTATTCTTTTTTTTTTTTAAATTGTACTTTAAGTTCTAGGGTACATGTGCACAACATGCAGGTTTGTTACATATGTATATATGTGCTATGATGATGTGCTGCACCCATTAACTCATCGTTTACATTAGGTTTATCTCCTAATGTTATCCCTCCCCCCCTCCCTCCACCCCATGACAGGCCCCAGTGTGTGATGTTCCCCGTCCTGTGTCCAAGTGTCCTCATTGTTCAGTTCCCACCTATGAGTGAGAACATGTGGTATTTAGTTTTCTGTCCTTGTGATAGTTTGCTCAGAATGATGGTTTCCAGCTTCATTCATGTCCCTACAAAGGACATGAACTCATCCTTTTTTATGGCTGCATAGTATTCCGTGGTGTATATGTGCCACATTTTCTAAATCCAGTCTGTCATTGATGGGCATTTGGGTTGGTTCCAAGTCTTTGCTGTTGTGAGTAGTGCCTCAATAAACATACGTGTGCATGTGTCTTTATAGCAGTATGATTTATAATCCTTTGGGTATATACCCAGTAATGGGATGGTTTGGTCAAATGGTATTTCTAGTTCTAGATCCTTGAGGAATCGCCACACTGTCTTCCACAATGGTTGAACTAGTTTACAGTCCCACCAACAGTGCAAAAGTGTTCCTATTTCTCCACATCCTCTCCAGCACCTGTTGTTTCCTGCAAGTCCAGTATTGTTTTCCACTCTCCAGGATCATTAGTATCCAGCAATAAATGCAGATTTGCAGACCCCAAGGAGAAAACTTCATTTTATGTACTTACTTCCTGGAGATCAAGCCCACTATAGTAAGGAATATCTTCAAGCGAGGGTGGAAGTGTGCATGAGTAGAGAACACTCTCCATCTCTTCTCATGTCACACAGCTCTCCAGTTGATACAATCTACAACTATATTTACATAGAGAGAAAAATGATTCTATATTTATATAGAACTCTCCATAATGTGTCAGGTGTCCTCACACTATCCTATGCGGTGGGTACAATCATCTGCACATTTTTTAAAATGGTAAAATTGAGGCTTTGAGTGATTAAGTAATTTTCCCAAGATAATAGTTACTAAAAGGAAGAAATAAGATTTTTACATGTATGTCTGTGTCACTTTCATAGCTCCTCCTGATTTTATTTATAGCTCAGCCACCATAATATGCACAGAATGAGACAAAACCATAAGTGATCTTTTGCTACTATCAAGTAAAACCAAAAATTAAAAATCAAGCAAACCAGAGCAAAATCTTGTATATATGAGCATCTTCTCTACTCATCAGCTTTCAAAACCACTTGAGCATACTTAAAGGAATCCAGTGTCAATATTTACAAATGATTTCCAAATTTTAATTGTGATTCTTTACCCTGTATTTGTACAACAGAAAGATCCATTGACTGAATTACAGGTGTTTTTCATAGATTATACATTCTGGGATCTGAAATATAACATTGAAAGAGGTTTTTTAAATCTCATTTTGCATTTTAAAAATACAAGTTGAGGGAAAAAAAGGATCTGGTTTGAATTATTGAGTCATGGGAGGTCAGTATTCCCAAGGTCTATTCTTGCCTCACATTAATTCGTATTTTCACTGGGGACTGAAAGCTCTCATCAGGTTGGCTGAACACAATATGCTATCAATTCTTTCTCTCTTTTCAGAGCTTGATTCTTCTTTGAGATGGTAACTTAGATCAGATGCAGGAGAGTAGCTTTCTCTGGAAAAAGAAGACTGTTTTTATTTATTCTAACTTTGGTACTCTGAAGTCTGTCATATCTGGAGCATTAAAATATTATGTGCTTGACCAGCCAAGAATGGCAAATGTTCAGCTACACAGAAAGTCTGTGTGAAAAAAACCTCCTCCCTGTGGTTTTTATAAAGCACACAAAGTGTAGTCATATGACTATGGTTCAATATGATATTTGTTTGATGTAATCAAATGAATAGCACATTTATCCAGAGTGCTAACGTAATAGTAAGATTATCAGCAAAGCAGAAGACTCTACTGTGGGGAAAATACTTTTATATCCATGCTATAATGTAATAATGTATGTGAACTTTCAATAATGGCTTTCTCTGTCGGGAAACGGTGGTCGTTAATTGGGTTGGTTTCCCATCAGAGAGTGGTAATCATCCCTGTTTTCCAATGTTGTTGATTTTTATATGAACACAATATGCCAATCTATATCATTCTTAATGACATTTTCAGTAATAAGAGGGGTATTAATTCAAGTACCTTTTTCATTTCCCAGATCTTTTTATTTACTATATAGTCAGCCTATTTCTGCTCTAAAGGAATATGTGAGGTTCTCGAGGGAGGCAGATGTAAGACAGACAATGTCCCGGAGGAATTTACAGTCTTTCAAAGGAGACAGATGTGTCAATAGATGAATGAAATAAAATGAATTAGGTGTTGTCTGTACTTCTCACCTCCCATTGACCTCTCAGTCAACGCCATCATCTTGTCCAAGCCACCAATAATCTCCCTAAAGTTAAATGTAATTCATTTTTTGTCTTAGTGTCTGTCTTCCTTGGTGCATTTTTCATTGTGAACCATTCTCACTTTCTCAAACGTCTCTTAGCTCTTGGTTTTGATGACATCACTTAATCCTGCCTTTTTTTTTTTTTCTCTTCCTTCATCTATGGCTGCTACTTTTCACTCATTTTAAAGGGCTCTTCTGACTATAGTGGTTTCCAGACCTTACTTTCATTTTAGTCTGCACAGTCACCATGATTTCTGTTGTCATCTTGGACAAGTGTCAAAAATCTGAACAGTCAAGGTTGGAGCGGTAGAAGGAGCCATGGGACAGGCAGCCCAGGGACAAGTGAAGAAGTAGAAGTCAGGAGAGAGAGCCTGACGGCTAGAGGCAATGTGCTCTTAGGAAGAAAAGAGTCTTATTGGGAGCCTCAGTCTGTGATGCCGTTGACCCTATACTTTTAGAGTCAAAGATCAGAAAGCTGCCTCCATGTTGTTTCCTCAGGTGTGCTTAGATACTAGTATTTTGTCTGATAGAAACTAACAATCTTTTCCTTGAAAACTTTCTTCTATTCATTAATGCTACTCTAAAATGTAAGGATAAACAGTTCCTCTTTCCTCTTCCTATCATAAACACAGTAAAGCTATTTATTTTGAAGGGAGAGAGATCTCAACACAAACTTTTCTCTTTCAGTTGAAACATGAGCAAAACATTTTCCCATTAATTTGCTATAGAATCAGTGACCATTGGAGGGGAGATGGCCATAGAAATGAGCAGAGCAGTGAAACAGGCAAGGCAGGCATCTCTCGCCATGGCTAACTGGTCTGCAACAGGATGGGCCTGTGTGTGTGTGTGCGTGTGTGTACCTGTGTGTGAGTGTGAATGGGAGAGAGAGAGAACAAATCACCAGTTGGAGGGTGTTGCAATCCTATTTAGGTATCTTTAAGGAGAGAATAAAGGAGTAAACATGTAACAGAGAGAATCCATAGCATTGTGCTCTTCCCACATGCTCAGGTGAAAGTTTAAAAGTTCTTTGAAAGAACATATTTTATTTTGAAAAAAGAAAAACAATATTGGAAATATCTCACTTCCTATTATAGCCATGCTTGCTTTTATATAAAAAAAAATTTTCAAGTGGCATGCCAGGAAGATGCTATTGCATTAAATCTAACAATTTCAGAAAATGGTGCTGAATTGAATAAAAGCAATCTTGCCCAATAGGTTCAGAGTCCTGGTAATTTTGAGAATATAGTTTCGCATGAGCATAAACCGACCAAAGGAAAGAGTAATAAAATTTCTTTTAAAGCTTTGCTTCACGGGGGAGGATGTTCTGACGCTGCCAAAAAGGCAGCAGAGTACAATGTTTTCCGCCCCTTTTGGTAGAATTTTTGACAAGTTTATCTTGCTTGTGTCATTTGGCAGGTTAAAAAACATCTTTGATCAGAGTCTTTTATTGCCCTAGAGAAATCACATATTCATTCACCCCAACAAATATTTTCACCATTTCTACTATGTCTGAAACCATCTATGATCTTGGTAATGAAGTTTTACAAGGAAGACCAATAACTGAAGATATTATTGGTTATTATTTTAATACTGCTGCTATAAATTTTTAATCACATGTAATTGACAAGGAAAATGGTTGTAATTTCCACAATAAATCTTTCTATCTAATATTTAAACTTATTGTTGTTAGAGTGATTGTGTCCTGTGTATTAAAAACATTTTTTTTGGTTTTGTTTTTGCAATTGCAAGATTTAATAGAGTGAAAACAGAGCTCCCATACAAAGGGAGGGGGCCCAAAGAGGGTAGCCGTTGCTGGCTTAAATGCAGGGGTTTATATCCCAATCATTGTGCCTCCCGCTGTGCTCTCAGGCGATAGATGATTGGCTATTTCTTTACCTCCTGTTTTTGCCTAATTAGCATTTTAGTGAACTCTCTTTACTGCCTCATTGGTTGGTTGTGAGCTAAGTTGGAAGCCTTGTGTTTAAAGGTAGATGCAGTCACCTTCCCAGGTAGGCTTAGGGATTCTTAGTTGGCCTAGGAAATCCACTAGTCCTGTCTCTGAGGCCCCCCTCTCAACAGGAAAACCCAAGTGCTGTTGGGGAGGTTGGCTGATGACCACTCTAACTGCCTCCTGCTGAATTGGGGCATAGTAGGGGTTGTGCAGTTGAGATTTTCTTGGGAGGGGTGCCTTCGATGTCATTAACATTGGAGCATGGGCTAGCAGGCCAGTCCAGGGGTCCACGATAGATCTTAGTCATGGACTGCATCTGGGGCTCCATTTGAGGAACCATTTGTAGCTTTACAGCTTTGATTCTGGAAGAGACAAACTTAACGAGGAGGTTAAAGAGACATGGTCCAAAGAGGAGTAACAATATTATAGCTGCTAGAGCTCCTAAGAAGGGGAGAATCCAGGGCATCCATTGGCTGAGGAGGCCCCAGGGTCTAGTGTTTTGAAGCTCCTCTGCTCTACATTGTATTCGATCTCAAATTTCTTTACCTTTCTCAGTGACGATTCCAGATTGATTAACATAATAACAGCATTCTTTCCCTAAAAATAAATAGGTTCCCCCTCTTTCCATGGTTAGAAAGTCTGAAGGTCTTTGATTTTGAAGGACTATTGCTGCTAAGGAGTTAAGTTGATCTTGCAAGATGACCAGTGAGTTGGCGACCCATTCCATGTCACCATTTAGTTCTTGAGAGAGTTTGTAGTAGAACCGAGTAGAGGTTGTGATACCGCCAATGCCAGTACCTAGTCTGCCTAGCACTGCTGCTCTGATAACAAAAGGAAGAATGGGTACTCTTTTGTTGCGGGGCTTAGGTACGACATGATTGTATAAATCTTGTTCAGTGTAGATGGTCATAGGGGGCACTATGAATGAGAGGAAGCACATAGATTCTGAAGAGCTATTCAAACAACAATAGGCTGAGGTACCACAGACAAAAAATATTCCTGAGGGTAGTCAGACTGTTTGTGTGGGAGGAGTTACCCACGTGATGCATTGGGAGTTGGTCGTGTGTATAGTATTGCTAAATTTTACACAGGTGAGATTTGAGGTATGGATTATTTCCAGATTGGAAACAACAGGTCCTATTAAAACAGAAGTAGTGTTTATTTCTGTGCTGAAGTTTTTCCATTGTTCAGGTACAGGGATTGAAATGGATGGCCTGAAGTGCAGGGGGAGGCACATCCAACAGTTAGCAGGGTTTTGGGCCGAGACCTTACAGAGCCTAGTGAGGGTGGTATTAAATAGGCTTACCAGGTGAGTATGGGTATGGACGGTTTCAGGTAGTTTCGAGAGATCTAGTCCTTTGTAGGGGCTAGAGTTGCTATGTACCCGGGTCAGTTGGGAGATCACTTCCTTTACGTGTTTTTCTCTTGCCTGATCTTGAACTCCACCTCCATCAGACATACCGGTATGAGTGAGGTAAGTCCAACAGATAGTGGCTCCAAGTCCTCCAGGACAACTAGGATTAATCATTTTCCCTGTTCAATAATGAGTATTTGCATGCATGCAAAGAGTGGCAGAGTTATAGCAGTTGCGGGCCATATGGGTGTGGGCGGTGAAGGTGGGGTTTCCCTTAGAAAAACTCCCACATGATGGGACATTAATATTTCTGGGAAGCCGCATTTTCCATAGAAGCTTTTGGTAAGGGGAGCTACTGGTTGTACAGTGGCATGGAGGGTGTGAAGTGAGAGTGAAAGGGGGTAAAAGAACAGTAAAGAGAAAAATATGATAAGGGAGGGCCATGGGGATTTATGATTTTAGTTACTTTCCTCATGGTTGTTGCTTGAAGAGCAGGCGCAGATCCTCTAGAAGTTCACAGGAATGGCTGGCATTGTCCCCTGGATTTTCGGGTTCCTTTGGCAGTATCCAGGGTTTGACCCTAGTGTGATATATCCAAGACTCCACTCCAGCCACTTTAACCGTGGTTGGGGTAGATAAAATGACTGGGTAGGGTCCTTCCCATGATGTGTCTAGGGATGGGCAATTAGAGGGAAGGGACTTGACTAACACCATGTCACCAGGGTGGAATAATTCCTTTCCCTCCTCTCGGGGACAGACTCATTGTAATGGTTTTAAGAACGTGCTGATATTTGGCTAAGGAGGTGATGTCTGCAACTAAGTTGACTGTCTCTCGGTCAGGCACAAGGTCATTGATTAGGAAGGACTGTCCATACAGCATTTCGTGTGGGCTAAGTCCTGCTTTTTGGGGAAAGTTTTGGATTCTTAGTAAGGCTATAGACAACAGAGCAGGCCATGTGAGGTGGGTTTCCTGGGTTAGCTAAGGGCATTCATTTATTTTTCGCAGTCCTGGACCAAGATGTTTGGTTTTAAAATAATATCCAATAAATAAGTACATTTTGAGAGTTGTTCTTCACCACAAGGTAAATTGCGGTTTTGTTTTTCATATCGAGATTTATAGCTCCGGGTCAAGATCAGACCATCACCTTTCCCCAGACTCTCCAGTGCACATTTCTGTGATAGAGCAAATTTTCAAAATCACTTCCTTTTCACTGTAAATTTGAACAAAGGCAAGAGGCATGCTCTTTGTGGTGACATATTCCTGGCGAATGATGCAGTGTCTCTTCAGGGTCTTGATAAGGCCACTACTCCCTTGTTTTGTCATTGTGTTTATACCAAACTGTGATCACATCCATGTACGTTTTCTAGTCCAAGCCCAATGTGGGCTTATGAAATATTATCTGAAACTTGATGACCACTTTCCACAGACTTCTCAGAACAAGAGTCTTCACTCTTTCACTTTACTGGCTATGTGAACTCAGATGCTTGAACTAGTGGTCCCATATTAAATTTCTTTTTAAGGTTTCAGATTCAGGGGGGTACATGCACATGTTTGTAACATGGATATAACATGTGTAACCCACATTACTTTTATAATGACATACAATTCTCAATGTAAAGTGCTTAGCACACTGTTCAGCACATAGAACACACACACTATTATGATTATAAAATAATTAGCTTTTTCCTTGTTCACATAAACTGTGCATTACAATTTGTCATAACTTTTTCCTGAATATTGCTTTCCAAATTCCTCTTTCTCCTTTAAAAAATGTTTCAGCCCCCATATTGCATATTTAGAGTTAATATTTGAATAAGTAGCCTATATATGAGACCACCAAGTAAGACCTAACAAGTGTATTTAAAAGCTTAGTGCCTGGACAGAGCTTAATGCAAAGCCCAGTTCTGGAATTTTTAATTCAAGGAGGTTTTAAAGTGTGTCTGAGTTGATAAAAGAAAAACATCAGCCTAATTACATTTAAAGGAGTCTAATTCAGCAATGAACAATTTGCAAATCGGGCAGCCTTTTGAGCCAGGAGAGGCTCAGAGACTCCAGTGCAGCCAATGCAGCCATGTGGTGGCAGAAGATTTGTGAACAGGAAAAGGAAAGTGATGTACAGAACATGGAAGTGATGTACAGAAACAGCTGGATTACAGTTGGCATTTGCCTTATTTGAACACAGTTCCAACAGCTGGCTATATTTGATTGGCCAAAACTCGGTGATTGGTATAAGTAGAGGCTACAGTCTGTTTACACCTACGCTTATTATATTCACGTTGTACGGAAAATCCTTTAGGCCAAACTTACAATGTGTAAAGAGACATCTTTAGGCTAAACTTGGTTTAACAGAGTTGTTTGTTCCAACCCAACATTTGCTAGGCTATGAGCTAGGTACTTGGCATCCACTCTCCTGTTTATTTCTCTGAACATCTTGTCAGGTATATTTTATTATTTTTATTTTACAGATAAAAGCAAAACCCACAACATCCTAACCTTGCCTGAGAGGTTAAGTGGCTTTATCAAGAGCTCACGTTTAATTACTTGTTGACAAAGTGAGTCAAAATCAGGAGTTTCTGATTCAAAATTCCAGGAAGAAATTCTGTTAAACCAGAGCAGAGAAATTAATATTTTGACAGATTCCAGTCATGAACTTGACAAATTTCTCCTTGTTTATTGTACTTAAAAAATTGTCTTTTTGAGAACTTGTAAGAATCGAGGGGAAGAAATAAAGACTTCTATGTAAGCTCTCTGATTTGAATGAGCTGTGACTAAGGAAAACATAGCTTGCCAGACATCATCTGGGGAGGAGCTGGTTTGGAAAGAGTTAGATCACAGTAGATTGATTCATTCAACTGAGTCATTCATTTAAGGTCTGAGCCATTTTTAGTGGATTGGTCATGTAGATCGTGGCTCTTGCCCAAGTTGTCTTGATGAATCCACCTGCCACCTCACAAAATGTTCCATATTTAATTTAAAAAATAGTATTCATACTTTTAATCTATAAAATAATGTCTTCATTGTAGCAAGTTCTAAAAAGAAATAGATTTATGTTAAAAGAGCTGTATATAAATCATACTATTCAGAGATATTTTCTTCTAGATTTTTCCATACCTATATAACTTTGACAGAATTCAAATCACCATATGCTTTTTTTCATGTAACCATTATACCATATACATTTTCAATGTCAAAGATTTTTTAATATAATGTGTCTTAGTTTATCTTAAAATAGTAATATTTTTCTAATTACATAACCAATACACATGTATTGCAGACAACTTGGAAAACCCTAAAAAGCAAATAAAATCACCGGTGCTCATACCACACCAACATAATCACAGCTAATATCTTTCCTTACAGTTTTTTCCATGCATATATATGTTTTGTGTGTAATAACAACTATCACTTTTGGAATGTGTCCTGTGTACCAAACGCTATTCTGAAAACTTTTAGTCCTCAGAACAACATATGAAGTGGATATTATTATAATCTCTGTTTACTTTGGGGAAACTGAGGGACATTTGGTTAAAAAACTTGCCCTAGATTACACAACTATTAATGGTAGAGGTGAGATTGGAACCCAGACAATCTGTTCCATGGACTACACTCTTACTCCTGACACAAGACTGCTTCTCTCTGAGCTGTAAGAGACCATTCTAATTTAGAAACATATATTTAAAATTTAACACCACCATATTTCATTTAATCTAAGACACCATCTATTGTAAGTTGCACCATTGTTTTATGGGCATCTAAGGAAGAAAAAAGAGCTGCCAATTATAATTGTAAGATGCCACTGATTTTAACATACATCTCAATTTCAGAGATGTTAAGATGTGAAAAATGTGCTTTTAAGAAAATATGAAATCCCATATGTGATGAATATTCTGTCATTAAGTGCTTTACAATACCATTTAAAAGCACCATGTAGTATTGCATTATATACCTACACCCCAATTTGTTACAGTCCCTTATTTTTCCCCATTTTTCTAAACCAAAAATAATAATTAGGAATAATACTTTGTGGATCTAAATAGTTCTGTACATCTCCAATTAATTCCTTAGAATAAATTCCTGTTGTATAATTGCTGTCAAAAAGTGTAGATGTTTTTACCGTTTTTCATAATGTGAGTTTGGGGGAGGAGATTTTACTGGTTACCATTCTTACTTTCTCTCTCTCTCTTTCTATATATATATACACTAATTTTTCCTTACTCTTATGAACAAGAACTTATTTTGAACTTTTTTCTCTTCGATAAACTCAATTGTCCCCCACCCCAAGTGCCTTGAAATGAAAGCATTCTAGAGTTTACATTTGCATCTAATAAAGAAATGCCTTAAATAAATATTTGAAAACCAATTTTCAAAATAGTTATAGGTTATATTTGTTGAGAAAAAAGAAAGACATCTTAATTGAAACTACAGGACCAATTTTCAGACCTTGTCAGGCCTTTCAATGGTTTATTCCTATGACTCCCTTTTTTACTGCCCCATTCAACCCCATCCCATGGCTTATTTATTTCAGTTATTGTACTTTTCAGTTCTGGAATTTCGCTTTGGTTCTTTTTATAGTTGACATTTCTCTGTTGAGATTCCCTATCTGTTCACTCATTGAGTGTCTTAGTCCATTTGGGCTGCTTAGTCCATAGGTGGCTTATAATAACAGAGATTTATTGCTCAGAGCTCTGGCAGGCTGGGAAGCCTAGAAGCAAGGCACCAGCAGATTTAATGTCTGGCATAGGGGCTTGCTTCTTGGTTCAAAATGTCCATCTTCTCATTGTCCATCTTCTCCTCATATGGTTACATGAAGGAGTGTTTCTCTGGGGTCTCTTTTATAAGGGCATGACTCCTATGTGTGAGGGCTCTACCTTTACGACCTAATCACCGCCCACACACCCTACCTCCTAATACCAACACCATGGGGATTAGATGCCAACAGATGCATTTTGGGGAGACAAATATTCAGTCTATATGATTAAATAAGATCTCCTTTTCCTTTACATCTTTGATGATGTTTTCTGTTCATTCTTTAGACATGTTTAAAATAACTGACTTATAATCTTTTAAATACAAAATCTGGGCCATTGTATGTTTAGCTTCTATTGACTGCTTAATTTTTTTTTTTTTTTTTTTGTACTGTGGATCACATTTTTCTTTTAATTAATTTATTTTGAGACAGTGTCATGCTCTGTCACTCAGGCTGCAGTGCAGTGACATGATCACAGCTCACTGCATCTTTGAGCCCCTGGGCTCAAACAATCTTCCTGCCTCAGTCTCTTGAGGAGTTAAGACTGCAGGTGTGTGCCACCACGCCTGGCTAAATTTTTAAGAAAAATTTCTATGCCAGAGATTTTTGAATTGAATGTTGAATATATGGGAAATATGCCATTCTGATTCTAGATTCTGTTGTATTCTGAAAAGTGTTGATTATTGTTTTAGAAGACAATTCACTTGCTGAATCCTTTAAACTTGCCTAGACTTTATTTTATGCTTTGCTAGTGCATATTTGTTGAAAATCCAAATATAACCAAGAGGTTATTTCCTACACCTCTCTTACTTTGAAAGATTCAACCTCCAAAAGTTGTGTCTTTTGTAGATCATGTTGGGACTTAGTTTCAGGTTGCCTTAACATGTGTCTGGGGTATGTTTGATGAGAGAATGATCCTTTCTTCTGAGTCATGGTCTTTTTGGTGTATCATCCACCTATCAGGGCTGTTAGCAAATGCTTTCCACTCTGGCAGTCCAAACTCTAGTAGTTCATGGAGCTGCTCTGTCTCCAGCTCTGCTTCACATCTAGTAACTCTATTCTACCCTCAAGCACAAAGCAACCTGTATCTGCTGTGCCACTGTGGTCTTGAAAGCTGGCTTTTAGCCAGGACTCACAGGAGAATATATATGTTAATAAATACAGCATGGTTTTCTGCTGTTGACTCACAGGAATGTCCCCCAGCTTGGGCTTCTATGGCCCCTTCTGCAGAGCTTCTTCATGTTTCACACCCTATCCTGCAGATTCTAGGCATTTTATTTGCTCTGAGTTCTGATCTCTGCCTGCACAATTCAGCTGGAGCACCATGTTTTGCTTGGACTCCAGATCTTTGTGCCATGGGTGGGAAATTGTTCCCGGGCAGCAGGTGGGAGCAACAGCAATGATTGCCTTGTGAGTTTTGCCTCTTTTGTGATTGCAGCCTCGTATTGTCTCTGGTTGTTGCCTGCAAACAGTTGCTTCATATATTTTGTCTAGTTCTATAGTTGCTTACTGTGGGAAGTTTAGTTCAATACCAATTATTTACTTCATCATGTGGAGAAATGTGTTTTACATAGTCTGAATTTGCATTGTTGAAAACTTACCCTGTGGTCTCATACCTTAGAATTATGCTCAGTGTCACTGTGGTTTTATTAACTCATTAAATGATCTTAAAATCTCTCTGAGGTAGGTATATTTTTATCTCCATTTGATATATGAGGAACCTGAGGCACAGAGAGGTTAAGAAACCTGCCCACAGCCACACAGCTAGAGAATGAACATTTCTGGGCTATACATAGACTAAGAAGTAATATATATTCAGAGTGGCTTTCTTTTTTATTATCATCTCTTTTGCTGAGTGAAAATCTAATGTCTTTTTACCCTTTTGATAGCTTTTGAGTAGCTCAATATATGATAGCTAACTGTTACTCTTCATTATTGAAACATAAAATTCCATCATTATCCCATTCAAAATTACTTATGGAGAGTAGAACCAATTACAATTTGGGACCAGAAACCACTTTGAGGGATTATAATTCTTTCACTGAATGTACAGTCCAGGAGGGCACTTAGCTATTCGCCTGTTTTAAACACTACTATATCCTCCTGCTTAGAAGAGTGCCTGAAAAGAAATGCTCACCTAAATATTTGCTGAAGAAATGAATAAACAATATTTTAATATTTTAATTTCATTAAGAATACACAAGCATACGTAAGGACCACATTTTAAACCTCCATTACTTGAAAGCTAGTTATGCTTCTCTCACAACTATAAAGGATAACTTCTCTGTATTTCCTATTTTTCACCTGCTATAAATTTCTGGTTTTTATTTAATTCTTTTTGATACCTTTATCTTTTGCTTTACACAAATATTACTTGTCATGTTAGAAAGTGCTAATAACAACGCTTATTTTAAGGATAATCTGAGATTGGTATCATATTAGATACTTCTTATTGCTTTGCCTTAAATAATAATACAGATACAAAAATAAGTGCATTTGAACTTATCCGAATAAGTCCAAAGATAAATACAGCATAGTTACAAAATACATGCTGGCTTTAACAATTTATCCTATCTGACAGCTTGGAATTGCAAAGGCAGAGAATGCCTTTAATATTATTTGTGTTTTTGACCAAAGAACTACTACATTTCAGTAAGTTTTTATCCTATATGCCTTATCTTTTCAATAGTTTCTAAATATTACCACTGTTCCATGGTGCTGGCTACTGAGACTTTTTTATGAAATCTTATTTTCAAAGCATGAAATCTCAAAGGCTCCATTCTCTAGGGATGAAGGAAACCCAGAACATATTTTGTGGAGTCACAGAAGGGAAAGCTCTGAAACATGGTCATGTACTTCTGTATTTGGAAAAATGGTCTAGCCAGCCTGGGCCCACTATAAGACTGGCAAATAAAGGCACTGTGAGTCTGTATACATTTGTCCCTGCAAGAGTGGGGAATCCTTTGCAAAAAGATAAACGCAGAGCAGTCCTCACATCTTGGACTACCAGTTTTGGAAGCTATCATCCTGTTAGTTTTTCTTTAACTTCCTGTCTTGTTGGAGGAAATGTTATTTTGTTTATTAATTGGGAAGAGGCTGTTTGGGTTACTAATGGCCAAAAAGTAAGCAACAAATGCTTAGTCAATAAGAAAATGACATAAAACAAGATACACATTTGCTTAACAGCAGATATGTCTAACAAGATTATTTAGAGAGAATTTGTAACACTCAGGATACTTTAGAAAAAAAATTATGGATAATGATATAGAACTTTGTGACTTTTTTGCATAAGGTAAATAAGACATGATGAAGAAATAAACATGAAAGAAAATTAAAATGAAACAGAGGCCTTATTAAAATGAAACTGACAATATGTAGACCAAATCAAATCAAAGTAATGGGAATTATCCATCTTCCTGAGGACAAACAGCCCACACTAATCTTTGTACAAAGTAAACCTTTGGACAGCTAGCATTCTATTATTATCATTCTTTTCCACTTTGCATTTATCTTGTGCAAGCCACATGAAGATGGTGGGTGAGAAAATTTCCAAGTGTTGGATGGGTTTTGGAATCATCTTTGGCTCTTCTCCCTCACAGTTCATATCCAGCCCACCAGAAAGTCCCACGGGCATTATTCACATTACATCACTGGCCAGGCATGGTGGCTCACTTCTGTAATCCCCGCACTTTGGGAGGCCGAGGCAGGTGGATCACCTGAGGTCAGGAGTTCAAGACCAACCTGGCCAACATGGCAAAACCCCATCTTTACTAAAAATACAAATATTAGCTGGGCCTGGTGGTTCATGCCGGTAATCCCAGCTACTCGGGAGACTGAGGCAGGGGAATCGCTTGAACCTGGGAGACGGAAGTTGCAGTGAGCCAAGATTGTGCCACTACAATCCAGCCTGGGTAACGGAGCAAGACTCTGTCTCAAACAAATAGACAAATTTGATCACTCCACCATCACCACCATGGCTGCTGTTAGGAGCTCCATCATCTCTCACCTGAGTTATGCAGTGGTTCTCTCTGCTTTTACCCTTTCCCTTACCATCTATTTATTAAATATTTATTTATTTATTTATTTTTTGAGACAAAGTCTCTGTTGCCAAAGCTGGAGTGCAGTGATGTGATCTTGGCTCACTGCCACCTCCACCTCCCAGGTGGTTCAAGTAATTCTCCTGCCTCAATCTCCTGAGCAGCTGGGACTACAGGCGTGTGCCACTATACCCAGCTAATTTTTGTATTTTTAGTAGAGATGGGGTTTCACTATGTTGGCCAGGGTTGTCTTGAACTCCTCACCTCGTGATCCGCCTGCCTTGGCCTCCCAAAGTGCTGAGGTTATAGGCATGAGCCACCATATCTGGCCCTTAAATGTTTAAAATTTGTAATATTTGTGGGTACATTGTAGGTGTATATACTTCTGGGGTATATGTGATGTTTTGGTACCATCTATTTTTTTTTTTTTTTTTTGAGACGGAGTCCTGCTCTGTCGCCCAGGCTGGAGTGCAGTGGCACGATCTAGGCTCACTGCAAGCTCCGCCTCCTGAGTTCACGCCATTCTGCTGCCTCAGCCTCCTGAGTAGCTGGAACTACAGGTGCCCGCCACCACACCTGGCTAATTTTTTGTATTTTTAGTAGAGACGGGGTTTCACCGTGTTAGCCAGGATGGTCTGGATCTCCTGACCTCGTGATCTGCCCGCCTCGGCCTTCCAAAGATACCATCTATTTTTAATGCAGCTGTTGGAGTGAACCTTGGAAAAGTAAGCCTAATTGTATCATGCTTCTGCTCAAACTCTACAATAGTTCTGTTTCCCTTTGAGTGAAAATGAAGTTCTTAAAATGGTGTACAAAGTCCTAGCCAGAGTGATCCCTGGTGTTTCTCTCATCTCATCTCCTACTCTCCTTCAATCATTCCACACCAGCCCCACTGGCCTTCCTGCTTCTTGAATGTAACAGGTACCTTTCTACATCAGGGGCTTTGCTTGAGCGTTTTCTTTTTGTTTATTGGTATTTTTTTTGTTTGTTTTTTTGCCTGACATAGTCTTTCTCTAGACACTCACCAGATATTTACCTTCTTCAAATCTTTGCTCCAGTCTCACCTTCTGAATGATACCTCCTCAGCTACCTTATTGAATATTGCAATTTGTCCTTTACTTTTGACCCCTGCATTTCCTATACCCCTGACTCTAATCTACTCTTCTTCCTCCCATGATACTTACCACTGTCTACTATGCTATATACCATCTAATATATTATTTATTACATGTCTGTTATTGTTAATCTCTGCCCTGCACCCTCCCCCTCAACATAAGCTTCAGAAGGACGGAGATTTTGTTTCACTACAAAGTATATCCTAAGGACCTAGGAATGTGCTTGGCACATGAAAAGTTTTTGATAAATGTTTGTCGAATGAATGAATGAATGTATAAACCTTATTATTGAGATGGAATAAAAACCTGGCTGCTATGTAAAGTTTCTTGTCAAACATTTGTTTAAATTAGTTTTTTGAATCATACAAACACATGGCACACAATTTGGAATGGACAAAAGTATATACAGTAAAATTAAGGTTCCTTCATTCTCTTCCTGGGTCATCTCCAGAGGAAACTAATTTCCAGTCTTTTTAATACGTCTTTTATAAAGTTTTCTATGTATTTACAAAGATATGGGCATTTATAATTTTTTCTATTAATACAAATGGTAACATTCCATTGAACTTACTTTTTGTATCTAATACATGTTGATTATTTTATTTAAGTACACAAATGAACTCTTTGATTCTTTTTAACAACTACATAGTAGTCCATTGATTTATGTACACTTGAAGGATAGTTGTGTGGATTCCCATTTGTTTATAATTCCCTCTTATTTATAATGCTGAATGACTATCCTGTGTATGTGTCAGTACAGCTGTAGGATAAAGTTCTAGGGAAGGAAATGCTAGATCAAATAATGTATGTATTTTATTATTTTTATCTTTATTTTTTCAAGACAGGGTCTCACTCTGTTGCCCAGTTTGGAATGCAGTGGCATGAACATGGCTCACTGCAGCCTTGACCTCCTGGGCTCAGCCTTCCAAGTAACTGGGACTACAGGCATGCGCCATCACACCTGGCTAATTTTTTTTTTATTTTTTGCAGATATGGAGTCTTGCCATGTTGCCCAGGCTGGTCTCCAACTCCTAGTCTCAAGTGATCCTCCCACCTTGGCCACCTAAAGTGTTGGGATCACAAGCATGAGCCACCATGTCCAGCCATGTGGAAGGGCTGAATTTTAATTTTGAAAGCTACTACCAAATTTTCTTGCATGGAGCTGCTAGCAATAAACACTTTCCCTAAAAATGTATGAGGATTTGTATACCATTACCCACACTGTGTGATATAAACATTTTTGACCTTTAATTGTATTTCAAACTGATATAGGCTAATAGTAAAAAACAAAACAAAACGAAACAAAAAAACACTAAAATAGTACAGAAGATGTGAAATAGTGAGTAAAAGCTCCCAAGTCTTTCAGGTCCCTAATTTGCAACTCCAGAGATAATCATGGGTAACTCTTTTAAGCCATTCATGTGTAAGCATTATATACATATGTCTATAATTCTTTTATACACAAGTATAAACATAATATGGTAATATTTTGTAATGAACTTTTTCTTATTTGATGGATATCTTTCCAATCAATACATATAATGTTGTTTTTTAAGGCCACACAACAGAATATATACTATACTTTATTTAAACTATTTTGTGTTGATGGAAATTTAAAATGTTTCAAGGTGTTTTTATTGCAAATCATGCTGAAATGAATGGCTTTGTATATGCATCTTTAATTGATCTGTTATTCCTTAGTGCTAGTACATTTCAAACAGAATTATGAGATCAAAAGACATATGCATCCAAAATTTTGAATGCTCTTTTCAAGTTATCTTCTAAAAGGGTTGAATCCTATTCTTTAAATTAGATATTTTGCTTCTCTACATACTGTCATTCTTTATCATTATTTGTTTTGTTTGCAGAGTCAGTATTTGTTCAATTGATGTGGAATGGTGTGTGTTCTAATGGGATGTGACTTTGGGAAAATAAGCAACCTTTTCACTGCCACTGGGGATTCTCCACAATTTTGAGACTTTCACAAAATGCCGTGTTTAGCAAACTCGGTGTATTTCAGATCTCCGGAGAGGCCTGCATTACAATTGGCTGCCTAGGAGGAAGTGACAGCATTGCCCTTATGCTATTGAACTTAACAGAGAACTTCATTACTTTAAACGTTTTGTACTCATAGGTTACTCTCCTATGGAAATTGTTTCTCATAGGCATCCTTAAATTCTTCATTGTGACTCAGAGTTGCTATTATAGCAAATGAGTTGTCATGAATTTTGCATTATTGTGATCATTCTTAAGCATCTTTGCATGCTGCCTAAGCTCAGGAGACAGAATTATTTACATATATTTTAATCTATTTTAGAAAGATATATACATGGCAGCCCAACAGCTCATTTGTTCTATGGCCATGTTAGGAAAGCCAGGCAAATGTAATGCTATATTTGCTTGTTTATTGCAGGTATTCAATGGCGTAAACCATAAAATAAATTACTATTTATAAAGGTTTAAAAGTTGGCAGGCACAAAACCCAATCAAATTGTTGTTTTGTTTTCTCAGAGGTGAGTAAATTATTTATTTAGTGTCTGTGCCTGATCTATTTTATTTGTCAAATGACTTTCCTTTGTTTAGTTTGGAAATTGTTTTCTTCCACCATTTTATAAGGAATAGCTATTTAAAGCATCTCAGTTTGTATCTTCTACACTCATAGGTACTACTCCTGACAACTTAACAGGCCAGTTAGGTATTTCAATATGAGTCCAGAGAATGGAGAGTATAAGCAATTGTAAAATATAACCATGTTGTTATGCTAAAGATTGGGCAGCAATAAGATAGAACCAGCCAGAAAGAGCATGTACCCGAGATTCAGCTAAATAAGAGGAATCTGGAAAAAAAACTAACATTCCAAGAAGGATGGGAGTCAAGAACAAATGAGACGAGGTAGGAGGACCTATGGCATAAATCTAAATTAGTGTTTCCCAAGTTTAAGTGATCACAAAATTATATGGTGGCATTTGTTAAAAAACATAGTCCAGAATCATACTTTGAGACTCCAACTGAGATGGCCTGGGGAACCTAGGAATCTGTATTTTAGCAAATGATCTTGCTGCAGATAGTCTAGCTACTGCATGTTGAGAGATACTCAACATCTGAAGAGTCCTCTCTGTCTATCGGTCAGAGGTTCAACCAGACATCACTGTAAGCAGGGCTGTTGCACTTCAAATCTAGACAGAGGATGTTTCGTACATCTGGTTTAACCTGCTGGAAGATTTGAATGATTCTTGCACATGAATCTGAACTGTCATGCAGAGATAGATCTACATATTAGGACACCCCACATCTTACACCAAGCAAAGGTAAGATCAAATTAATAATTTTAGTTGTGTTGTTTGCCTTTGATGTTTGTGACTTGGATACAGGTTTAACCTTTAACAGTTGGTGTAGTGTCCATGTTTACTCAGTTGTTCTTATTTAAGAAGCTATGTTGGTTTTTGGTTTTAAGTCTAAATTCTCCTTACCCAAACATTTATTTGAGATGCTTCCATGTGTATTTCTTTCTTAGACTTACCATATTCTCTTCCAACTGAAAGCTTGTTTTCTCAGTAGGAATAGAAAATGATTTTAAATCAGACAAACTAAAGGACTGGTAGTTGCGTGACTGATTGTAAGCAGGAGTTCCAAGCTCAAATGCTTTCAGAAGTTGTGTTGGAAGAGGGTGTGTGGAGAACACGAGTGTGAATCAGAAGGGAGTGGTAGAATATAAAAACTGGCAAGTGGACAACCTACCTAAAACCATTGAAAAATCAAATGAAGCATCATGTTGCTAAAACAAGGCAGGTCTTCAGACTACATTCTGCCTGCTGGCCTTCTGCCTATGTCCTTGATTTGAAGTCTTACTTGGTCAAATAGTAGCCTCGTCTGAGTTTGTTATAATTTCATGGTGACACTATTCTACTAACGCTGCAGTAGAATGTGGTATGTACATTAGGACAAAAATGACACAACTCAGAAACTTTGGAGGTGTGAGAACAGCAAGAATGGGAGGAAGGAACAGAGAGCTAGAGAGGGAGATATAGAGAGAGAACGGGCAGAGACAGAGAATATGTAATTCATATCCAGTGCTTACTACCTACATGACTTTGAATAAGCTGCAATTATTTTTCTTTGATCCTCTGTTTCATGTGTAAAATGGGAATAAAATATCGTCTCAGGTAGCTGCCTTAAATTTTAAACGAAATAATATTTGTAAAATTTTATATAATGCTTCATGTATAGTAGACACTAAACAAAGTTTTAAAATTGATTTCATGTGGCAGAATTACAAGGTTCTGAAAAAGATATAATTTCCTCACCACTGTTATATGTACTTGGTGATACGAAATGTGATGTAGAGATGTCGTTTCCTCTGCTCTTTACACAGCTGATGATTATCAGCACCTTATCCGAGGCTAAGTTGGAAGTGTCAAAAGGAGATTTCTCACAGCTGAGAACAAAAGTAGATTATGTTCTTTGGTTGCCAAATTCAAAGTCACACTCTTTCTGTTTTCCCCCACTCTTGCCCTTCTCCCTTCTTTTTGTCAAATCCAGGGAAGAAACTCACCTCTTTTCTTGAGTTTTCTGAATGACAACTCCTCCCAGACGCTGTGGAGTGAACCGCTGCTCTGGGGTCCAGTATAGGGTTGGTAGACACAATGGGGTCTCTGTAAACCAACAGCAGGAGGCTTTAAGAAGGGTGCAGATCCTCTCGTGTGCCACATAAAAGTGTCAGTGTCAGCTTCCTCTGAAAGCAAAGTTTGAGTTCCTTCAGCCTTGGAGCAGCTGCGTATTTAAATGAGGAGTGAACAGATCCATCCCCACATCTTTGTTTTAAAATCTAATGCCCTATCCCCTCTCTCTTATACATGAGCGCTATGAAAGAATTGGTCACTAATGAGAAGGCAAAGGGAGCTGCGAAAAAGGTTGCTGACTTATGATAGAGATGTTTGAATTTGATTATTTCTAGGAGATAAAGTTTTAAAAAATATTTTAATTTAAAAATATTCATTTACTTAAATTGACAGAAAAAAATGTATGTATTTATGGAATACAACATAATGTTTTGATATATGTTTATATTGTGGAATGGCTAAATCAAGCTAATTAACATATCTATTCCTCACATACTTAGCATTTTTGTGTGTGGTGAGAACACTTAATATCTACTATCAGCAATTTTCCAATATATAGCCTATTTTTAACTGTAGTCCCTATAATATGCAATAGATCCCTTAAACTTATTTCCCCTATGTAACTCAAATTTAATCCCCCATCCTCCAGACACTGGTAATTACTATTTTACTCTCCATTTATATGACTTGGAAATTTTTTACACTCCACATGTAAGTGAGATCATATGGTGTTTATCTTTCTATAATGTTCTCCAGGTTAATCAATGTTGTTGTAAATGACAGCACTTTCTCTTTGTTCATTCATCTGTTGACAAGGATACTTAATTCCCTATCTCATGGTTATGTTGTAATGCGATGAACATGGGAATGCAGATATCTCTTCAACATACCAATTTCATTTCCTTCAGGTATATATCCAGCAGTGGAATTGCTGTATCATATGGTAGTTCTTTTTTTAATTTTTTGAGGAACCTTCACACTGTTTTCCAGGATGTACTAATTCACTTTCCCACTAGTGATGTACAAAGATTCCCTTTTCTCCACATCCTCACCAACAAGTGTTAGCATTCATCTTTTTAGAGAGTTGCCATGCTAACAGGTATGAGATATCTTACTGCGGCTTTAATTTGCCTTTCCCTGATGATTAGGGATGTCGAGCATTGTTTTCGAATACTTTTTGGCCATTTATGTATCTGTTGATAATGTTTATTCAGGTCCTTAACCCATTTTCAAATCAGATTATTTGTCTTTTTATTATTGGGTTGTTTGAGTTCCTCATATATTGTGGATGCTACAATGCCAAGAACACACAATGTGGAAAGGATAGTCTCTTCAATAATGAGTATTGAGAAAACTGAATATCCACATGTAGAAAAATGAAGTTAGAATCTCTTATCACATCATATACAAAAATCCACTCAAATAGACTGTGTAAGATCTGAAACTGTAAAGCCATTTTAAAGAACATAAGGGGAAAGCTCCATGGCATTGGTATGAACAAAGATTTGTTTTGCATAGGACCCCAAAAGCACAGGCAGCAAAAGCAAAAATAGACAAATGGGATTACACCCAACTACAAAACTGCTGTACAGCAAAATAAAATAAAAAAAAATCAGCAGTGAAGAGACCCTACAGAATGGGAGAATACATTTTCAAAGCATACATCTGATAAGGGGTTAATACCTAAAATACACAAGGAGATAAAGTTTTAAATTAAAAGAGGGGAAATGTGTTGGATTTGATTGGATATATTGCAATGGGCAGAATAAATTTTTTTTTTATACTGTAAGTTCTAGGGTACATGTGCACAACGTGCAGGTTTGTTACATATGTATACATGTGCCATGTTGGTGTGCTGTACCCATTAACTCATCATTTACATTAGGTATATCTCCTAATGCTATCCCTCCCTTCTCCCCCTACCCCATGATAGGCCCCAGTGTGTGATGTTCCCCATTCTGTGTCCAAGTGTTCTCATTGTTCAACTCCCACCTATGAGTGAGAACATCCGGTGTTTGGTTTTCTGTCCTTGCAATACTTTGCTGAGAATGATGATTTCCAGCTTTATCCATGTCCCTACGAAGGACATGAACTCATCCTTTTTTATGGCTGCATAGTATTCCATGGTGTATATGTACCACATTTTCTTAATCAAGTCTATCATTGATGGGCATTTTGCTTGGTTCCAAATCTTTGCTGTTGTGAATAGTGCTGCAATAAACACATGTGTGCATGTGTCTTTATAGCAGCATGATTATAACCCTTTGGGTATATACCCAGTAATGGGATTGCTGGGTCAAATGGTATTTCTAGTTCTAGATCCTTGAGGAATTGCCACACTGTCTTCCATAATGGTTGAACTAGTTTACAGTCCCACCAACAGTGTAAAAGTGTTTCTATTTCTACA
>NW_012101504.1:285836-296791 GCF_000951045.1 Mandrillus leucophaeus | reverse complement strand
CCTTGAGTGAGTTTCTTAATCCTGAGTTCTGATTTGATTGTACTGTGGTCTGAGAGACTGTTATGATTTCCATTCTTTTGCATTTGCTGAGGAGTGTTTTACTTCCAATTATGTGGGCAATTTTAGAATAAATGTGATGTGGTGCTGAGAAGAATGTATATTCTGTTGGTTTGGTGTGGAGAGTTCTGTAGATGTCTATTAGGTCCACTTGGTCCAGAGCCGAGTTCAATTCCTGAATATCCTTGTTATTTTTCTGTCCCCTTGATCTGTCTAATGTTGTCAGTGGGGTGTTAAAGTCTCCCATTATTATTGTGTGGGAGTCTAAGTCTCTTTGTAGTTCTCTAAGAACTTGCTTTATGAATCTGGGTGCTCCTGTATTAGGTGCATGTATATTTAGGATCATTAGCTCTTCTTGTCGCATTGATACCTTTACCGTTATGTAATGCCTTTCTTTGTCTCTTTTGATCTTTGTTGGTTTAAAGTCTGTTTTATCAGAGACTAGTATTGCAACCCCTGCCTTTTTTCTGTTTTCCATTTGCTCGGTAGATCTTCCTCCATCCCTTTATTTTGAGCCTATGTGTGTCTTTGCACATGAGATGGGTCTCCTGAATACGGCACACTGACGGGTCTTGACTTTTTTAATCCAATTTGCCTATCTGTGCCTTTTAATTGGGGTATTTAGTCCATTTACATTTAAGATTAATATTGTTGTGTGTGAATTTGATCCTGTCATTATGTTAGCTGGTTATTTTGCCCATTAGTTGATGCAGTTTCTTCATAGTGTTGATAGTCTTTACATTTTGGTTTGTTTTGGCAGTGACTGGTATTGGTTTTCCTTTCCCTATTTTATGCTTCCTTCAGGAGCTCTTGTACAGCAGATCTGATGGTGACCAAATCTCTCACCCTTTGATTGTCTTTAAAGAGTTTTTTTTTCTCTTTTACTTATGAAGCTTAGTTTGTCTGGATAGGAAATTGCTGGTTCAAAATTCTGTTCTTTAAGCATCTTGGATATTGGCTCCCACTCTCTCCTGGCTTGTAGGGTTTCTGCAGAGAGATCTGCTGTTAATCTGAATGGCTTCCCTTTGTGAGTAACTCAGCCTTTCTCTCTGGCTGCCCTTAACGTTTTTTCCTTCATTTCAACCTTGGTGAATCTGATGATTATGTGTCTTGGGGCTGCTCTTCTTGAGGAGTATCTTTGTGGTGTTCTCTGTATTTCCTGAATTTAAATGTTGGCCTGCCTTGCTATGTTGGGGAAGTTATCTTGTATAATATACTGAAGAGTGTTTTCCAACTTAGTTCCATTCTCCCCGTCACTCTCTGGTAAACCAATCAAATTTAGGTTTGGTCTTTTCACATAGTCCCATATTTCTTGGAGGCTTTGTTCATTCCTTTTCATTTTTTCCCCTTAATCTTGTCTTCATGCTTTATTTCATTAAGTTGATCTTCAATCTCTCATATCCTTTTTTCCCACTAGATCGTTTCAGCTATTGATACTTGTGTATGCTTCACGAAGTTCTTGAGCTGTGTTTTTCAGCTCCATCAGGTCATTTATGTTTTTGTCTAAACTGGTTATTCTAGTTAGCAATTCCTCTCACCTTTTATTAAGGTTTTTGGCTTCCTTGCCCTGAGTTAGAACATGCTCCTTTAGCTCAGAGGATTTTGTTATTACCACCTTCTGAAGCCTATTTCTGTCAATTCATCAAACTCATTCTCCATCCAGTTTTGGCAAGGAGTTGTGATCCTTTGGAGGAAAAGAGGCATTCTGGTTTTTGGAATTTTCAGCCTTTTTGCACTTGTTTTTCCTCATATTTGTGGATTTATCTACCTTTGGTCTTTGCTGTTGGTGACCTTCAAATGAAGTTATTGCATGGTCATCCATTGTGTGGATGTTGATGCTATTGATTTCTGTTTGTTAGTTTTCCTTCTAACAGTCAGGCTCCTCTTCTGCAGGTTTGTTGGAGTTTGCTGGGGGTCTACTCCAGACCCTGTTTGCCTGGGTATTACTAGCAGAGGCTGCAGAACAGCAAAGACTGCTGCCTGTTCCTTCTTCTGGAAGCTTCGTCCCAGAGGGACACCCGCCAGATGTCAGCCAGGGCTCTCCTCTATGAGGTGTCTGTCCACTCTTGCTGGGAGGTGTCTCCCCATCAGGAGGCCCAGGGGTCAGGGACCAACTTGAGGAGGCAGTCTGTGCCTTAGCAGAGCTTGAACACTGTGCTGGGAGATCTGCTGCTCTCTTCAGAGCCGGCAGTTAGGAATGTTTCAGTCTGCTTAATTTGTGCCCACTGCTGCTCCTTCCCTCAGGTGCTCTGTCCCAGGGAGATGGTAGTTTTATCTGTAAGCCCTGACTGGGGCTGCTGCTTGTTTTTCAGAGATGCCCTGCCCAGAGAGGAGGAATCTAGAGAGGCAGTCTGGCTACAGTGGCTTTGTGGCACTGTGGTGGGTTCCATCCAGTCTGACTTCCTGGTGGCTTTCTTTACACTGTGGAGGGAAAACCACCTACTCAAGCCTCAGTAATGGCAGACGTCCCTCCCCCTACCAACCTTGAGCATCTCAGGACAACTTCAGATTTCTGTGCTGGTAGTGAGAATGTCAAGCCAGTGGATCTTAGCTTGCTTGGCTCTGTGGGGGTGGGACCATGGAACAAGACTACTTGACTCCCTGGCTTTAGCCCTCTTTCCAGAAGAGTGAATGGTTCTCTCTTGCTGGTATTCCAGGTGCCACTGGGGTATGAAAAAAAAACCTCCTGCAGCTAGCTTGGTGTCTGCCCAAACAGCCTCTCAGTTTTAGATCCCAGGGCTTGAATCCCAGGGCCCTGGTGGTGTAGGCACATGAGGGAATCTCCTGGTCTGTGGGTTGTGAACAGCATGGGAAAAGCATAGTATCTGGGCCAGATAGCACTGTCCCTCATGGCACGGTCCCTCACGGCTTCCCTTAGCTATGGGAGGGAGTTCCTTGGCCCCTTGTGCTTCCTGAGTGAGACAATGACCTACTCTGCTTCTGCTAGCCATCCGTGGGGTGCACCCACTGTCTAATCAGTCCCAGTGAGATGAACCAGGTACCTCAGTTGAACTTGCCTTCTGAGTTGGTCTCGCTGTGAGTTGCAGACTGGAGCTGTTACTATTCATCCATCTTGCCTGGGAATGCATTTTTCAAGATCTTAGAGGTCAGTTCTAATGAAAAGTTATCTTTATATTCACCAAAATGCAAATGAGAGTATCAATAACTAGATAAGTTCTCACAACACTAGCCAAATCCTAAATTAATGAGCTGGATAATTCATTACATTTAGTAGACTTCCATACTGTCGTGATCTAAATTGATCACTTCTGGCTTTTGGCATTGACAAATCAGTTCCATTTATTTTGTAATATCTGCAAGAGTTATTCTTAGACTCCCTTATAATTTGTTAAATGAAAAGAATAATGGTAGATTTTTTTTCTTTTGGTTCACACCAAATCACCTTAATATATCTCCATATATACCATAAATTGAAATAAACTTACAAATAGCTGTTTTTGCAAAACTAATTCTATGGAATCCTTCTCCTGAAAGTCCAGCAAAATGACTTTCAAAGCTTAGGATTTTTTTAAGCATTTTTTTTTTTCAAATCATGTAATTGACTATAACCTAGAGTTTGCCTAATCACAGTGTGAAGACCAAATCCAGCTCACCGCATGATTTTGTAAATAAAGTCATACTAGACAGCTGTGCTCATTTGTCTACCTATTGTCAGTGGCTATTTCTGCACTTCAGCAACAGAGCTGAGTAGTTATGACAGAAATGACATGACCTGCAAAGCTTAAATTATTTACTACCTAGCCCTTTGAGAAAAAGTACGCCAACACTGACAAATCACAAAAACAAGCAAGGAGAATTATTTATTTATTTGTTTGTACAAATGTATGGGATACATATGAAATATTGTTACATATATGAAATGCATAGTGATCAAGCCAGGGTATTAAGGATGTTTGTCACCTGAGTATAATGCATTTTTGTTAACTATAGTCACCCTACTGTGCTATCAGACATTAAATTTATCCCTCCCACCAAACTGTATATTTGTACCTTTTAACACCTTTGCCTTCATCCTCCCTTCTCCTCCCTCACTCACTTTTCATAGTTTTTGTTATCTATCTTTCCTCTCTCTATCTTTGTGTGACCAAGTTTTTTAGCTCCCACATATAAGTGGGAACATGTGGTATTTGTCTTTTTTGGGCCAGATTTGTTTCACTTAAGATAATAACCTCCAGTTCCATTCATGTTGCTGCCAATTACATGACTTCATTCTTTTTTATGGCTGAATACTATTCCATTGCTTATATATATATGTATGTATATATATGCCACATTTAAAAAATCTATTCATCCATTGTTGAACACTTAGGTTGATTCTATGTTTTTGCTGTTGTGAATAGTGCTGCAATAAACGTGGAAGTGCAGGGTATCCCTTTGGTATATTAATTTTTTTTTTGGAAGGTAGATGTCCAGCAGTGAGATTACTGGATTAAGTGGCAATTCTACTTTTAGATTTTGAGGAACTTCCCCACTGTTTTCTCTAGTGGTTATACTAGTTAACATTCCCACCAACAGTGTATAAGAGACCCCCTTTCTCTGCATCCTCACCAACATTCATTATTTTTTGTAATTTTTTATATATTTGTATATTTTATATATTTTTTAAAACAGCCATTCTGACTGGAATATCATTATCTCTCTTGTGGTTTTGATTTGCATTTTTGTAGTGATTAGTGACACTGAACGTTTCTTCATATACCTGTTGGCCATGTGTATGTCTTCTTTGCAAAATGTCTATTCATATCTTTGTCTACTTTTAATGGGAATATTTGCTATTTTTCCTGTACAGTAGTTTGAGTTCCTTGTATATTCTGAATATTAGTCACCTGTCAGATGAATAGTTTGCAAATATTTTCTCCCTTTCAACAGGTTGCCTTTTCACTCTCTCAATTATTTCTTTGGCTGTGCAGGAGCTTTTTGGTTCAATTAAGTCTCATTTGTTTACTTTTTTGTTGTTGTTGCCTGTGCTTTTGAGGGCCTAGTTATAAACTCTGCCTAGTTCAATGTCCAGGAGAGTTTTCCCTGGGTTTTCTTCAAGTATTTTCATAGTTTGAGGTCTAATGTTTAAGTCTTTAATATCTCTTGAGTTAACTTTTGTATATAGTGAGTCATAGTGATCCAGTTTCATTCTTCTGCATGCAACTATCAAATTTTGCCAGCATTATTTATTAAAAAGGGTGTCCTTTCCCCAGTATAAGTTCCATCAGTTTTGTTGAAGATGAGTTGGTTGTAAATAAGTTGCTTTACTTCTTGGTTCTCTATTCTGTGCAATTGGTCTGTGTCTATTTTTATACCAATACCATGCAATTTTGGTTACTATAACCTTGTACTATATTTTGAAGTCAGGTTATGTGATGCCTACAGTTTGTTTCTTTTTGCTATTAAGGCTATTTTTGGTTCCATATGAATTTTAGGATTGTTTTTCTTATCTTGTAAAGAATGTCATTGGTATTTTGGTAGGGATTGTATTGAATCTGTAGATTCCTTTGGGCAATATGGTCATTAATGATATTTAACAAAATTAATTCTGATGAGCACAGGCTCTTTCACCTCCTTGGTTAGATTTATTTCTAGGTCTTTAATTTTTTTAGATATTTCTTTCTTGGCTAGACCATTATTGGTATATAGAATCTCTACTGATTTGTACACACTGATTTTGTATCCTGCAACTTTACTGAATACATTTATCAAATCTAAGAGTTTTGGGTGGAGCTGCTAGTTTTTTTGAGATACAAAATCATATCAAACAAAGAGCGACAGTTTGACTTCTTCTTTTCCAATTTGGATGCCTGTTATTTCTTTCTCTTATCTGATTCCTCTAGCCGGAACTTTCAGTACTATGTGGAATAGGAGTGGTGAAAGTGGGCGTTCTTGTTTTGTTCTGGTTCTTACAGAAAAAGCCTTCAACTGTTCCCCATTCAGTATGATGTTAGATGTGGGTTTGTCATGTAAGCCTATTTATTATTTTGAGGTATGATCCTTCTATGCCTAGTTTGTTGAGAGTTTTTGTCATGAAGGAATGTTGAATTTTCTAAACGCTGTGCATCTATTGAGGTGATCATATAGTTTTTGTTCTTCATTTGTTGATGTGGTGAATCACATTTATTGATTTGCATGTGTCGATCCATCCTTGCATCCCTGGGATGAAACTCACTTGATTGCAGTAAATTAACTTTTTGATGTGCTGCTGGATTCAGTGTGCTAGTATTTTGGTAAGGATTTTTACATCTGTGTTCATCAGGGATATTGGCCTGTAGGGTGTATGTGTGAGTGTGTGGGTGTCCTTGTCAGGCTTTGGTATCAGGTTGATGCTGGCCTTGTAGAATGAGTTAGGGAGAATTCTTTCCTCTTCAATTTTTTGGAATAGTTTCAGAATGACTGGCGTTAGTTCTTCTTTGTACATTTGATAGAATTGGCTGTGAATTCATCTGTTCATCTGGTCCTGGGCTTTTTTTTGTGGGGAGACTTACTACTGATTCAATCTTGTTGCTCATTATTGGTCTGTACAGGTTTTCTATTTCTTCCTGATTCAATATTGGTAGGTTTTGTGTCTTCAGGAATTTATCAATTTCCTCTAGGTTTCCAGTTTGTCAGCAAATAGTTGTTCACGGCATATAGTTGTAATATCTTCTTTTTTATTTTTGATTTTGTTTGAGTTTTCTTTCTTCTTAGACTAGCTAGTGTTTGATCAATCTTGTTTAGTTTTCCAAAGAAAAACTTCTCATCATTGATCCTTTGTATTTTTTTAAGTCTCTATTTCATTTAATTCTGTTGTTATCTTTGTTTTTTTTTATTCTGCTAATTTGGAGTTTGGTTCTTGTTTTTCTAGTTCCATGAGGTGCATTGTTAGATCATTAATTTGTAATCTTTCTATTTTTTGATGTATGCATTTACTGCTATAAACTTCCCTCTGAACTTTTGCTGTATCCCACAGGTTTTGGTATGTTATGTTTCCATTTTCATTTGTTTTAAGAATTTTTGATTTGTATCTTAATTTCTTCCTTAACTCAATGGTCATTCAGGAACATGTTACTTAATTTCCATGTATAGTTCCCAAGTTTCTCTTGGTATTAGTTTTTAGTTTGATTTCACTGTGTATTTAATATTATTCCAATTAAAAAATTGTTTTGAGACTTGTTTTTTGACCTAACCTATGGTCTAATCTGGAGAATGTCCCTGTGCTGATGAAAAGAATATATCTTCTGCAGTTGTTGGATGGAATGTTCTGTAAATGTCTGTTCAGTTCATTCAGTGTAGAGTCCAGTTTAAATCCATTTTTTTCTTTGTTTTCTGTTTAGATAATGTCTGACTCTGAGAAAGGGATGTGGAAGTTCCTCGCTATTATTGTATTGCAATTTATCTCTCATTACATCTAGTAATATTTGTTTTGTAAATCTGGGTACTCCTGTGTTGGGTGCATATATATTTGAAATTGTTATGCACTCCTGCTGGATTGATCCCTTTATCATTATATAGTGACCTTCTTTTTCCTTTTTTTCACTAGTTTTGATTTAAAGTCTATTTTATCTGACATAAGTGTAGCTCCTGCTGCTTGCTTTTGGTTTCCATTTGTATAGAGTATCTTGTTCTATCACTTTACTTTCAGTCTACATGTGTCTTTACTGGTAAGGTGAATTTCTTATAAGGAGTATATACTTGGATAATTTTTAGAATTCCTTCATCTATCTTTTAAGTAGAAAATTTAATCCATTTGTATTTAAGGTTATTGGTATGTGAGACTCTGTTCCTGTCATATTGTCCTTGTTTTCTGGTTATTTTGTACATTCTTTGTTCCTTTTTTTTTCTTTTATTGCTTATTGTTGTGGTTTGGTGGACTTCTGTAGTAGAACCATCTGAGTACCTTTTTTTTCTGCTCTCTGTGATTGCTTTACCAGTGAGGTTCATACTTTCATGTGTTTTTGTGATGGTAAATGTCACCCTTTCACTTCCAGTTTTAGGATTCCTTGAGCATTTCTTATTGGACCAGTATAGTGATAATCAATTCTTTCAGCATTTGCTTCTCTGGAAAAGAATATTACTTTTCTTCATTTAGGAAGGATAATTTTGCTGGATATAGTATTTGTAACTATCAGTTTTTTTTTTTTTTTCCTTTCAGCACTGAATGTATCATCCCATCCTCTTCTGGTCTATAAAGTTTCTACTGAGAAATCCACTGCTGCCTGATGTAGTTTCCTTTATAAATTACTAGATGCTTTTCACTTGCTGTTTTATCTTTGACTTTAGAAAATCGAATCATGATGTGGCATGGAGAAGTCCTTTTGGCATTTTACTTGCCTGGGGAATCTCTGAATTTCCTATATCCAAATGTCTAAATATCTTGTTTGACTTGGCAAGTTTTCATCTATTAATTTACTAAATAACTTTTATAATACTTTCATTTTCTCTTTGCTCTCATGGACACCAATAATTCAAATATTCTTTTGCTTATGTTATCCTAAATGTCATGAAAGTTTTGCTCATTCTTTTGCCTTTTTCCTTTATTTTTTTCTAGATAGATGATTTCAAAAAATCCTGTCTTCAAGTTCTGAGGTCCTTTATCTGCTTAATCTAGTCTATCACTGAAGTTTTCATGTGTTGTGTTTTTTTTTTTTTTTTTTTGAGACGGAGTCTCGCTCTGTCGCCCAAGCTGGAGTGCAGTGGCGCGATCCTGGCTCACTGCAAGCTCCGCCTCCCGGGTTCACGCCATTCTCCTGCCTCAGCCTCCCGAGTAGCTGGAACTACAGGCGCCCGCCACCACGCCCGGCTCATTTTTTGTATTTTTAGTAGAGACAGGGTTTCACCATGGTCTCGATTTCCTGACCTTGTGATCCGCCCGCCTCGGCCTCCCAAAGTGCTGGGATTACAGGCGTGAGCCACCGCGCCCGGCTCATGTGTTGTGTTTTTTAATGAATTCTTTAGTTCCAGAATTTCCATTTGATTCTTTTTTAAAAAATATCTGTCTTTGCTAAATTTCTCATTCATGTTCTGAATTTTTTTCTTGATTTACATGTATTTTTTCTGAATTATTTTGTATCTCACTGAGCTTATTTTATGTCAATATTTTGAATTATTTATCTTGGATTTCAAGAATTTCTTTCTGGTTAAGATCTATTGCTGGAGAATTATTGTGTTCCTTTAGAGGTGTCATATTTTCTTGCTTTTTTATGTTTCCTGTGTCCTTACATTGATGTTTGTGCATCTGCTGTAATAGTCACTTGTTCCTATTTTTGAATTTATGTTCATAGAGGAAGTCCTTTTTCTGAAGATATGGATATGATATTTGTTGGCCAGGGCACTTTCACTTTGATTCTGGGTATGTGCAGTAGTATAGAGTGTAATCTCTGTAGGATTTTGGGGGGCATAAACAGCATCAGTGGTATCTGTGATTTCCTTAGTGGGTTAGGGTGCGGTTACTAGCAGAGACTATGGTGAGGTTGTGCTGAGGACAGAAATGCCAGGTGGGCCAGTCTTCAGTCCCCAGTGGTGGTAACAGTGGACTAAGCATGCCTGTCCTTGTGCCTCATGGGAGTTTCCACTGGTCACATGGTTAGTAGCTGCCAGTGGGCAGATTCTTGGATCTCCAGATGGCTTGCTCAGATGCCAATTATAGCAGCCATGGACCAGGTGGGTGGGTGAGTTCCCTGGCCTTAGGAAGCCAGTGTGGTATGGGCAATGACAGTAGCAGTGGCAGGATAATTCTCTGGGTTCCAAGTGATGTACAGTGATGTTGGCAGTGGCTGCAATTAGCTGGGTGGGAAAGTCTCCAGGCCCATGGGTGGTGCTTGTAGGTAGTTGTCAACTGAGATGGTAATAGCTGGGAGTTTAGGCTCAGCCTCAGGCCCCTGGGAGGAGTGCTCAAGTGCCCAACATGGTGGATTGGGTTCGGCAATCCTCAGGAGCCCAGGCTATGTGCTCTACCTAAGAGGAGAATAAAGCTAGGCTTTGTAGGCTTATGCTCAGAACCCCCTCCTACCACCCCAGTGGTGAGATCAGGTACCAGCCATGGTGGGCAGGGATAGGGTAATACTCAGGTCACAAACAGAGTGCTCAAGTGAGGGGCAATAGCAACTGTGCTGAGGCCCTGCCACTGGGGGGAGTGGGGCTGGCCTTGGTGGCCACAGCCCAGGCTGGCAAGTGGGGAATGCATGTCCCTCTCATGCTGTAGTGCCAGTGGGGCTTGCCCCCCAGCCCTGGTGGTGATAACATGTTCATAGCTTGTGCCTCAGCCCCAGCTGCTAGAGACCTTACTTAGCTTACGACTAAGTTCCAGTGGAAACTTGCACTGGCGTCACAGTCTCAGTTCCAGTAATGCTTGCTTCCCATCACCAGAAGCTGTAACCTACATCTCACTTGCTTCTCAGCCCCAGCTGCATGACTGCTCCAAGGTTATGCCCCAGTTTCAGCAGCAACAGCCCACGTTTCTATAATACCTCAATTCCCACACTGCCGTGCCCCAGTGTAGCCTGCCAAAGGCTAGGTTTGAAAATGGTGCCCTGCTGTGGCCACATTAGGTCTAAGAAAGGTCTCAGAAAGGGTGTGGGACTCAGCCTGAACTCCCTCCGTAGAGCAGCTCTGTCCCACAGCCTCCTGGAAGCTCCCTGTGTTAGTTTCATGGGTTGGGAGGCTTGTTGGGGTTGGGGGGGGACTCTCCTGTGGCCAGGATTTCATGATTCTATGGTGGGAATGTGGGCCCCTGGGATGTCTCTCACTTACCCTTTCCTCGCTTTCCGAAGTCACTCCAGAACATCACACACCAGGGCCTATCATGGGGAGGGGGGAGGGAGGGATTGTATTGAGAATTTTACCTGATGTAAATGACGAGTTGATGGGTGCAGCACAGCAACATGGCACAACTATACATATGTAACAAACCTGCA
>NW_012101504.1:263491-285786 GCF_000951045.1 Mandrillus leucophaeus | reverse complement strand
TGACGAGTTGATGGGTGCAGCACAGCAACATGGCACAACTATACATATGTAACAAACCTGCACGTTATGCACATGTACCCTAGAACTTAAAGTATAATAATAATAATAATAATAATAAAAAAATAAAAATAAAATCCATTTAAGTGTAATTTTAAAACGGGTAAATTCTGTGGTATATAAATTATTATACCTTTCAATAAAGTTGTTATTGAGGCATAAAAAAAAATAAAATAAAAAAAATAAAAAAGAAAGAAGAAGTCACTCCAGAGAATTGTTATTTTATCAAAATGAGATAGCCAACTTCAAATTTGAGGTACATTCTCCTTGTGTTAAACCAAGTGGCAAAATCAAGGTGACCAAATTGAGAAGAAAATGTCCCTTCCATCAAACTCTACTCATTTTTAAAAAGCCTTACTTTTCAGATTTAAAAGCCACAAATATTGTGTCGTAGATATGATCAGCAGGTAACAGAAAAAACATAGCAACAATGACAAAAGACATTTGAGTAGTCAAATGTTTGGAGCTTTGAAGATTTCCAAACCCCTAGCTTTGCAAGTTGTTTTCTTTGATTTTATATTACTTCAGTCCCCATGCACCTAATGCAATCAGAGTCATATTGAATGAGGATGTATAAATGCATAGTGACTGGGCATGCAAAAGGCTAAAAATGAGCAGGTTTGAGTCAGATGGTAGCTGGAATTTGCAGCTGAAACACTTGGCCTGAGACTGTCAGGGCCAAACAGTACAGTTCTTAAAATATAATTCCTGAAAGAACTTACTCTTTATCAAGAAGTCAAAGTAGAAATTAGGCTAACCACTCTTCTGTTCCATCTAGTGATTCTACCCAGTATCATTTCTTGCTAACCATGTGCCAGATTGTCTATCTGCCAAGGCACACTTGAACTCACGTTCTAACTGTCAAATGAGTTTGTGATTTCAGGGTAAAATACAGGCTGGAATGCTTGGCGTTGGCACTATCCACTTAGCCCCAAGTGACCAAGGGCTATTACACAACTTTGGTGTGTATTTGTACACTCTTCTAAGTACATTCAAAACTCACTGGCACTAGCATTGTTATTAAAGCAATTCACTGAAGAGATAGAGTTTTAACCAAATGCATTTATTTTGTTTCATTTCAAATACACTAACCTTAGTAAAAAATGTTCAAATCACTGCTTAATCTTCTTGGCGGCTTCAGGGTCAGTTTTAAAGTGTTTCTGTATAGTGTAGCATCTGCAAGAATGTGAAGGATTCCAACTTTGAAAATAAGTAACCAATTACATCCAAGAGGAGAAAATAGAGCCAAACCTTGGCGATAGTTCAAGTTCCCTAATAAGACTTTTTAAACCATTTCATGATTTTTGTTTTTTTGAGATACTGACAGCTTGTATGCTTTTGTTTGGCACTTATAGTGGGAGCAAGGATAATTTATTAAAGAATAAAGATGTTTTTCATTTACTTAAAAGGAGCAGGTGTTAACTTAGGCTTCCAAAATTATTTGGAAAATGGAAATATCCTATGGAAATTGACAGAGTCCTGAAACTCACAATATAATAATTTTATATCTACTTGACACAAGTTTTGAACATTCTAATTCCTTGGAGGTGCACTGTAAATGGACTGGGCTAGGAACCAGGAAATCGTCAGTTTTGCTTCAGGTCCCACACTATCTCTCTTTATGACTTGAGACAAATAGCTTTGCCCCTCTGAATCTCAGATCTATCATTTGTTGATTGCGAAGATCCCTTTCAACTGTAAAGTGTTACACCTGAATTTATATTTACATGAGATAAGTGTGGGATTTGAAAAATACAAGTCTGGTGTCATCTCTGCACATTTTCCACAATGCAAAATAAGGCAGAGACAATAAATCTGTAATTATATTAATCTCCTGGTTAATGACTAATCATATAAAATTATCAGGCCAATGAAAAAGATTAGTAGTCTCTAATCTGATATTAGAAACTTCTCCACCATTTAATTAATTTTTAATTTTATGCATACATAGTATATATACTTATGGGGTATATGGGATAGTTTGATACAAGCATGTGTAATCATCACATCAGGATGAATGGAGTATCCATCACCTAAAGCATTTATCCTCTGTGTCACAAACAATTTGTTAAAATTATAGAACACTTCACAAATGCGCATGTCATCCTTGCCCAGGGACCATCCTAATCTTCTCTGTATGTTTCAGTTTTAGTGTAAGTGCTGTGGAAGTGAAGACTCCACCATTTTAATTGTTCATTTCTATTGAAAATATTTTCAAGGCAACTGCATAGGCAGCAGTGTGGAGGAGATCAGGAATAGGCATTATTATTAACCATTAGAATAGGCTGGCTAAGAACCTTGATTGATGAATCTTATTTCTATGTCTTAGAACAGCTAAATCTGCAGCTCATGCCAACGGCTTGATACTTGCTTCAAGGTAATTAAATGATTTCCTAATAATCTAATGATTGTTTCAACTGCCAACCATTTTTGAAAAGAAGAAATATACTTCTGTGTAAACTAGCATTAAACTTATTTTGGTTTAAAGATATATTTTTCTCAAACTGAGAAAATTTTTAAAAATCTGTAATTGTCTTTTCTAGTTTATGAAATCACTTCTCCCAAGTGTAACATAGGCTGTGAATCTATCTAAAATAGTGAGCTGATAGTCTCTAATAAGTTTCTTGGGTCAATTTACCACTGCAAGCCACTATACTGTTACATTCAGGCAGAACAGGCTAACCACAGTTAAGTGTTTCCAATTATTCTTGTTCTCCCTGCCCATTTCATTTACCTTTTGATAACTTTTATCTCCCAGCAACATGAAAACCTATAAGGCAGAGAACGTGGTAGATATTTCTTGAGTAGCTTGTCAGGTTCACTTTTGAAGAAGAGCTTAAAAACAGCTATGCCTTATTGGTATGCAACTATGTCAAACTGAGTAGTTTTAATATTTTTCTTTTACTACTGAATACCAACAAAAGTGTCCGGTGCTATTAGCTACAAATTATGCTGCCCATAACTTATAATTAGAAGAATATTAGCATTTTCACTCCTTGCTTCTAACCAAAATATTTGATTCCTAAGTTATTAGTATAATAATATTGAAAATTAGTATGGTATAATTGGAGTATAGTGACATTTTCACATTTTAAAAAATCTTTATCCTTTTTATATTCCCTAGATAAAATTTTCTGCAGAGTCTCCCATAATTCATGCATATGACCCCATGTAAAATTTCCTTGGCAGGGAAATTCAGAGTTTAAAATGGCTTTTTTCCTATAGAAAGTTATAAATTTAAATCTTGTTTTTCTGTTCAAGTTGAATGATAATTAGAAATCTAATTAGTACAGTCTTTTCTTGGTGTAACACACATGGCTATGACAAAACAGTGATGCAAACCACTGTTTTTAATATTACACGTTGACTTTTATCTTGAAATAAAAAATGCATTTTTACTGATGTTTATTTGTATGCGATTCTCAGCATAAGATCAGTTTTAAATATAACTGCAATCATTTGAGACTTTTTCCTCGGGGAGCTTAACAGCTTGAATGAACAAGCTTTAATGTAAGCACCACAATAATGAATAAAATATTGTCTCATCCAGACTTACAGAGCAAACATATATATACACATATATATATTTGTGAAATATATATGTGCACGTATATATTTGTGAAATATATATGCACGTATATATATTTGTGAAATATATATGCACGTACATATATTTGTGAAATATATATTTGTGAAATATATATATGTGAAAAGGATATCTGAGACACTTAGAATAACTGTAATAATGATCCTTTCATTAGTTAATAATCTATAGCTCACATTGAATGCTAACTCTCTACAATGAACTGGTTGCTCAGCAGATGGGTTTTGGATGACTTGGATTCGTGAGTCCATGCCTGTCTCCCCAGCTCCTTCCTGATCATGGGCCTTTTGAAGGAGTGGGTGGAAACAACCTGGAATAGCTTCTTACTTAGGGAGAAAAGAATCCACTTTGGGTATTTATCCAACAACAACTAAGAGCAGAAGAATCAGTGGTATGTAGACTATTCACAAAAGCCAACCCACAATAACATTGTCCTCAATTTCCAGATATCTTTTCAGTTTTTGACTTGAAGTGATGCCCTCCACAGTTCCAGCAGGTTTTGAGGAGGCTAAACAGGATTCATGTCCCCATTCAAACATCACTGTTAACAGTATTTCTGCAGGTCAGAAAATTCAAGTTTTCTTAACTCCTCCTTTCATCCTGTGTCTCCTCCACATTTTCATAAACAAAATATCCCTGAAGAGATTCTAAACAGAATTTCCTCGAGAGATGGTGGTGGTTTGGCCAAGCAGATTGGAAGCCTATGCTCAGTGACCTGCTCACCAGGGCACTTGAAGAGAAAGCATCCTACTATGTGACAAAGAAAAAGACTTGGAACTAAAGGGCCTGTGAAGGTGGTCTTTAGAGTCAAACTGTATCAACCCATTTTAGCTAAAATTTCTGACACCAGAAAATAGAACTGCTTTTTAAAACTAAGAATTGAACCACAGTATCTGTAAAAAAAATGTGATCATTTAAGCAATAGTACAAGGAGTCTGGTGATGTACTAAGTGTGAGTATGAAAAAAAAAATCTTCTGAAACTCTTTCTTGACTTAGTGCCCAGGCGCAATGTGGACAGAAGGGAGAGATCCCATAGCCTCTTAACCATGCCATATTGGCATAGGTTTTTGCTAGTTTGCCCAGTCTTCCTTCAGCTTCTCATGTTTTGTTCAGACCCAAAGGTTCTGCTGACTTCAAAGGGAGTTTGATACGAAGCACGATGAAAACGGCAGGGGTGGGGGAGACTGTGAATTTCAAATTGAACTGTGGAGAATACAATATTTTTAGCAAGACACAAGATAATAGATTTTTTTTTCATTTGAGAAGAATGATATTTTTCTTCTTTGTTTATTCTTACCAACATAAAGCACAATCTCTGTTCCTACAGTGAAGAGTCTTGAATACGTCTTTTTTTCTAAATAAGCATAGTGAAAGGTTGTGGTTTCCCTAGCAACAGATGACTTCTTTCTATATTTTTCTCTTTGGGGAAAAAACATACTTTGGCTTTATAAAGAGCCTTTCATTCTGGGCATCAAAGCATTTTATGGCCAAATTGTCACCCTGCCCCAGCAAAGCAGACGAATGACAACTTCCCCACTTTATAGATGGGGGAGGAAAATGACCGCTGGAACTCACAGCTGCAGTGGGAATCATCTGCAACTCTGTGAGGTCTTTGCCAAGGGAATATGGCAGAAACACCCTAAAGTGACTCACAATAATTCAGGCCCCTGAATGACTCCCTCCCCTTGAGTGTAGGTGGGACCTGTGACTCTGTGACTTGCTTCTAACAAATAGGATATAGCAAAGGTGGTAAAATGTCATGCCTTTGCTTAGGTGACATTACATAAAACTCCATCATAGCACATTGGAGAGGGGGAGACTCCTGCTGCCCTTTGAGAAGCCAATAGCCATGTTGTGAACACCTATGAAAAGGGCCATGTGAAGTCCTTTTGGAGATGAGAGCAACTTTCAGCCAACAGCTGGTAAAAAGCTGGGGCTGTCAGCCCTACAGGTGCAAGGAAATTAGTTTTTCCTGCAGCTTGGAAGAGGACGCCAAGCTCCAGAAAGGAACAAAGGCCAGCTGACATGCTGATTGCAGATTTTAAGACTGAGCAATGGTGCCAGATAAGCCATAGCAAGTCTCCTGACCAGCGGAAACTGTGAGATAATAAATGTTTGAAGCCACTAAGGTTGTTATGCAGCAATAGATAACTAGTAGAGGGGGCTATGCAAATGGATAGTTGTTAAGCTGACTAGTGAGAAATTAGAAGACAATAAAAAGGGGGGTAATAGGGTAAAGACTTGGAAGACAGATCCATATAGGATTATATGCAGATTTGGCACTTAATATCTTACCCTTTTTAAACTACAATTCCTTCATTTGCAGAATGGATAATACCTACCTCTGCAAGCTACGATAAAGATGAAAAATTATGGCTCTAAAATTATCTGGCATTGTGCCTGCAACATAGTATGTGTGCAATAAATGATAGCTAGCAGTAGATATAGTTACAACAGGAAAAGAATTTTAACCCTGATTCTAGAGCTCTAGTAATTGCTACATGAACAGAGGGCATTGTTAAAGCTAGTGTTCCCCTAATAAACATCAGTTGATGGGATGAGGTCCATTGAGCAGTTCAAGAAAGCATCTCACCTTTCATCCCATTGGGAGCTCACAGTACCTGGAGCAAAGGTGGCAGAATTTATAGGCTTAATCTATTTGGAATCTTGGCAGTAGAAAGCCTCCTGCTTGTATGGTGGCTTCTCTTGAGTTCTGTTTATTTTATTCTATTTTAAGGGATACATTGAGGACATTGCCTAGGATCACAATATTGTGAGGCATTTGGATGGTGGAGAATGAGCCATTGCTGGCCACTTATCCTTGGATATACCCAAATGGATTATCCATCCATAGAAGTTCCTGTGAGGAGACAGGGGAGAGGAACGAATGGAGGAGGAGCAGAGATTAGTGCAGAATCATAGAAGATGCAGAATGAGAACAAGGAAGATGTCACTTTTACGGCTAGAGTGTGCCTTGCATCGGCAAATAGCTGCCTAAAACATGAGATGTGAGCATAGACAGGTATGACTCTGGGTTATAAAAAATGGAAGAGATATGACCCAAGTAAGAGTGTTACCTAAATGTGAACAGTTCTATACTTAATCAGAAGCCTGCTGCCAAGGTTTTGGGTTTTCTCTGCCTCTAATATAGGTTTCAAGAAAGGATGCCCAGTAAAATAAGCTCACGGTTCTGACTGGATCCTAGAAGTAGCCTGACCTCCTTTAATATGTAGAAAATATGACAGTCTCCCTCAGCTCCCTCCCTGTACTATAGTTTGCTCTTAGAGTGGTCAAGTGCAGGATGCCTTCAGTAGACAAAGAATTGTCACCTAGCAACGATTTATCAAATCACTTCTTTGGGAAGATTCATTTGTAGTTACGAGATTTGCATGGTTAAATTTGTAAACTTTGTGATTTATATTTGTTTTTTCATCCATGTATTCACAGATGCATACATCTTTAAATAAATGGCAAACAAATTGACGTATGCAATAAATACCCTTTTCAGCTAACAATGCTTGATTAAGACATGTAGTGTAACGAAGCACTCCAGAGATTAGGTGCCCTGCCCGAAGCCATTTAAAATATAAAAACAATGGGAACCTCTAAAAAAGAAAAATTCTAATTTTTCTCCATGATCAATGCTTAAATGCTATTTTTTCTTGATTTGAAATATCAAATTTTGCAAAAACTTTCCCATCCCCTCTTTTAGGTCTGCTGCTTTGCCAGTTCCCTAAGCTTAGCTCAGGATCTTACATGCCCTAGAAGCTGAGACTAAGAATGTACTCTTGTGCAAGTGGTTTCAAGACAGTTCTTCTAGGAAGAACCTGTAAGGAAGTGAAGGAAGCAGAGTAGGGGTCTGGGAAGAAGCGAGACAAAGATGCAAGTTCAGCTAGACACTAGCTTCAGGCTGAGCCCGTGAGGAGTTCTGGGGCCGGAATGGTAGCCCATAGACATTCCAGCTCTAAGTGAGGCAGCTGGAATTTTGTACTGCATATCAGCCTTTGGCTATGGTTGTGGGCTGCTCCTGAGCCAGGAATAATCATCCAAGAATGTTTAAGCTAAGTGGCTCCCACTGGTGAATAAGAAATCTCCAGAGATGGGTACTGCTCATAACCATGAGCCCTTACTAGTCAACACTGTAAGCAACTGGAGGATGGATACACCAGTCCAGGAATTGGGAATTGGGGTAGGAAACCAGGAGCTCTCATTACATTCAGTGTGCTTATCGGGGATTCAGCACTATCTGCTTCCTAGTGAGACTTTCTTTAAAGACTCCCAGACAAATAGAGTACCTAATTATTTCCATGATGTGGTTTAAAAGCCACACTATCCATCTCTGGAGGCTGGATGTTCCACAACTTGTGTTTCTTTGGGTTAAATATTGCTCTCTTCAAATAACCCTCATACACAATGGAAATTAAGAGGTAACATGAGATCCTCCAGAATGAGAATTAGCTCCTCAGAGACAGAAAGGTCTTACAGCAGTGGAAGAGCATTGGTTGTGGGGATGAACAAGAGAGAAGCACAGCATCAAGGGTTGGGGGTATGGGCACCCAAGATACTCTCATTTCATTTTCTGAATTTACCCAAGGCTGGTACTCACTACATCAGCTACTCCACCCCCAACTCCAGCAGGCTCAGTGGGTAGGTTACACCACTACCTACCAGGCTGACTACAGCTGCAATGTGAGCAGAACCCTTCATAAGATTAATCATATCAATGAGGCTGAGAAACAAAGAACATGGGACAAAAGAGAAGCAGCAGAATACAGCTGTTTCATACCTTAACATTGCAAAACTTCCTATACCTGTAACAAACTCCCAAAAGACTCACAGGGAAAGAAAGCAGTTCAAAGTCTTGGCTAGGGGGGCGGGGGAAGGGCGGGAAAGAGAGCCGAGGATATTGATAATCAAAGATAGTAATTTCAGACTATTTTGAAATAAATGGGAAGTCAGTCTTGTTTTGGGGGAAGGATTTATTCAGGAATCACAGAATTTCTTACAAATTATGATTTTTAAAAAAACAAGCTTTGAGAAAATCCACAATTAATGAAGAAAGGGAGAACACTACACTGTCAGAGGGGCAGACTGCTGCTCTCTGAACTTTGAGCTTCAGCTGTTAGATCAGTGTGCGAGTAGCAAAAGCCAGCTGGTTAAGAATCCTGCCATGAAATAGGTGCAGAGAGGGAAAGCAAGGCTATAACCTTGCACATTCATGAATGATTTATTTGGTGGAAAGCCAAGTCCACTTGGGAACTGCATATATTTCATAACTTTGCTGGTTGCAATGAACTTCTCCATTTAAACTAAGTGTGAATAATGCAACCATGCTGCTGCCTAAGGTTTTATGAGATAGGCCTTTATTTTATCCTGATTTCCCAGCAGTCACAAAGGAGAAAAGGAGAGAGAAAAATAAAGAACAAACTTCTCTTTAACAGGAAGCAAGCCACTTTTCCTGATCAGATTTGAAGAACTGACCTTTTCCTAACCATTGAAAAGGAAAGAGTTGTATCTCTAGAAGTGCCAAGGAAAGCAATGTAAAATAAATGTTTTTCAGTGTACTTGCATTGGTATAGATACATAAATGTATTTCTCCACACAAAGTTTCAATTTGAATGAGAACATCTAACAATGTAAAAAGCTCTTTTCTACATCATGTTTGCTGTTTTTCGTGATCACTCAAAATGTCTCCTATTATTTGAACAGTAGAAGTATTTCTAATGCAAGCTACAAAATATTAGTTATTTTTTTCAACACCACAGTAGTTGCTCGAATAACAACAACAAGAGTTAACGTTTAATGAATATTATGTGCCAGAAAATGTCCTAAGTGGTTTGCATATATTAAATCATTTAATTCTCAGGACATTCTTTTGAGATGGTATTATGGTTAATTTTATATGCCAACTTGGCCATAGTGTCCAGATATTTGGTCCAACATTATTCTGGATGTTTCTATAAGGGTGTTTTGGCTTAGATTAACATTTAAATTGTTTGACTTTGAGTAAAACAGATTACCCTCCATAATATGGTGAACCTCATTCAATCAATCGCTGTTGAAGGTCTTAGTAGAAAAAGACTGACGTTCCCCAAGCAAAAAGGAATTCTGCCAACAGACTGCCTTCGCATTCAAAGAGCAACTCTTCCCTTTTTCTCCAGCTTACCAGCCTACATCATTGGCTTTGGGACTCCAAACCTCCACAATCACAGAAGCGAATTCCTTAAAATAAATTTGTGCTCTCTCTTTTTCTCTCTCACACTCTCACACTCTATGACTATATCACATACCCCTTCTTGGTTCTGGAAGACTCTGACTAATACAGATAGGTATTATTTATTTATTTATTTATAGATGAGAACACTGAGAATTTTAGTCAAATTTGTCTTGAATCAACTTGAAACCTCTGACTCATTTTTTAAAGTATTTCTTAAATTCCTTCTTTACTGTTCAAAGCAACTGAACTACAAGGTCTATAGAGAATCAGACACACCCTATATTTGAGGGCACCCATATAAACATGACTTTATTTGTTCCATAGACAAGAAATCACTAAGAGTAATTGTAAACAAAAGCAGTCTGTTGGTTTTATTCTATGTCATCATGAAAACCAAGATCTGCAATAATTTTCACCTCTTTTACCAAGGTTGTCTTTCCTAAAATTGTTCCCCCTCAAGTCTGCCAAGATCAAAACATCTCATTATTTGAATTAAGCAATCCAAATTGTATGATTTTGAAAAAAAGTTGTGGTTTTGGTTTCCCCCCAGAATCAGATATTAGGTATATTAAACAGTAAATCAAATTTTACTTACATGAAAATTTTTAAAAATCCAGGTGCTAACCAAGACTTTGGTTTTACCAAAATTTATATTAATGTTTTTTCTAACTGTATAATGTTTACAGATCACTTCCAACTGCCATTCTGTAAGTAAAGCAAAAAGAGTGAAAGAAAGAGAAAGAAAGAAAAAAACGATCTAGACCAGCCTGGTCAACATGGCAAAACCCTGTCTCTACAAAAAAAATACAAAAAGTTAGCCAGGAGTGGTGGCACATACCTGTAGGCCCACCTACTAGGGAGGCTGAGGCAGGAGGATCATCTGAGTCTAGGAGGTAGAGGCTACAGTGAACTGGGATTGTACCACTGCACTGCAGCCTGGGCAACAGAGTGAAACCCTGTCTCAAAAAGAAGAAGAGAAGAGTACAGAAGAGAAGAATACAAAAGAGAAGAGAAGGAAGAAAAAAAAAAGGGAGAAAGCCTAGACAAACGAAGTTCTCAGAATCAGCTAGCCCATCCAAATATAAAGGCAGGTTGTATTAATAGGTTTTGGAAAGTACATTTTCTTTTCTCCTCTTAGGGACTCAGATTGGCTCAGATATTACTTGATCATTAGTAATAGCATTTCCAAAAAGAAGACAAAATGTGCTCATATAGCAGTTTTGTCAAAAGAGAAAACAATATTGCTAAAGTAAAATGTCTGAATAAAGACTTCAGGAAAAGAACCCAGGACACAGGTGCACTGGTGCCTCTTTGAGACTGCGCTGTCTCTGAGCACACCTTCCAAGCTGCTAAATGCCATTGGGTGACTAGGACAGTGGTCCTCCTGCTCTAGGTGAATGTGGTCCCGCCCAAGGAATACAGCTGGAAGCCCATCTTGACTTTGAAGTCAATAGAGACCAATGTGTGATCATGGGCTAATTACATTTTTAGGGCTTCAATTTGTTTACCTACAGCATGGGTGTATCAATACCTGCCTTGTTCTTTTTGCCATCCATTCTCCCATGTTCGTTGCTCCTGCTTCAGAAACCCCCATTGTTTCTCTCAATATTCTCTTAACTTGCCCTCCCACTCTAGTTTTCACCCCTCTAATTCTTCCTCCATTCTATTCCAGGGTGATTTTTTTAAAATTAAAAACAAAAAACAAAAAACAAAAACCTTAAGGGAGGCCAGTCTGCCTCCATTGAACCCATTAATAGCTTCCCATTGGTTTTTATTGTTTGACCTCCACATTGTGCACTGGCTTTGACTTGATACCCCATATGCTAACTCAGGTCTGCTCAGCTGTTCTGACCTCCCTCTAGCTCTTCTGTTTTTGAAACTCCTCACCTGCTGACCCCTCCCACACACTCTCTATACTTTGAAACAGGACACCTAAACTGCCTGCCATTTCACAAACACACCAAGGGATTGTTTTTGTTTGAGACAGGGTGCCGTTCTGTCACCCATGCTGGAGTGCGGTGACAGGATCACGTCTCACTGCAGCCTCAACCTCCCAGGCCCAAGCAAACCTCCCATCTCAGCCTCCAAGTAGCTGGGACCACAGCCATGTGCCACCACAATGTACTCATTTTTTTTTTTTTGAGATAGGATCTCTCCATGTTGCCCAGGCTGTTCTCACACTTCTGTGCTCAAGTGATCCTCCAGCCTCAGCCTCTCAAAGAGCTGGGATTATAGGCATGAACCACCACACCTGGCCTATACCATTTTTTTTATTCCTCAATACTTCAGTGTATGTATCCTTTTTCATTTGAGTTGATCTCTTTCAGTCATTTCTATCAGATTTTTCTAACCTCCCCACATACACACATGTGCAGACACACATACACACACACACACACACACACACACACCATACTCTTTCTCATCAAAATCAGTCAAATATCTTCCTTTTTGGAAATCAACCCTGGCTATGACTTCTCTGGTCCCTTTTAAAGAATCATCACCAAACCTTTTGCACACACTTCTGTTAAAGTACATATTTGCAGTCTTTTGCAGTTCTCTTTATATATATTTGTTTCTTTATTACATTGTTGCTTGGGGGCAACAGTTATGCTCTATCCGTCTTTAAATTCTCATTGCCTATCACAGAAAGTACGCAACAGATGTTTGTTGTTTGGAAAAACCCACATAATCACTAAGTCACTATGTCAGTAGGTCACATAATCACTACTAAATCACTAAGTCACTATGTCAATAAGCACTGGCTTCCCCTCCATCTTATGAAAAGAAAGCCAGTGTGAAATAGTAAAAAGCTTACCAGTAGGATGGATTGGGAACACCTGAGTCTTAAATCTTGCTGTTATAGAAAGCTGTTGGTTTGTCCTTGGGTTTCTCCCTTACTTCTCTGTGCCCATGTTTCTTTAACTATCATACAAAGAGAGTAAACCAGCTTTTAGAGGATTTTACTTAAATGCTTAACTATATTCATGCTTAGTTGGTTTATGGCTGTTTGGATGTTTCCACACGATGCCAAATAAATGAATGAAAAATAAAAACTCAATTGCCTAGAGCTCTAATACCTGATGCCAGAAAATTCCAATGGGGAAATGATAATGTGTGAAATGTATATGAAAAATATCTTGTTTTGCATAGTTTATAAAATTAATAGTTTTAACACATTGTCAGATGCGTTGTTTCATTTTAATTATTGCAATATTCTGGAATTATTTTCTTCCTATAGATGAGGCATCTGAGTCTTAGAGATGTTAAGAAATTTGCTCAAGATTACAAAGGTAATGAAAAATAGCTGGAATGAAAATAGAATCTTCTAAAAAGGCATCCGTTATAATCAAGATATTCAATCAAGAGATTAATTTTTTTCCTTTTTAGGAGTAATATGGAATCAAAATAGTAAGAACGATAGTCTACATCATAGTCAACCTCATCAGGATATTACTTTTCAATGTTTAAAATGAAGAAAGAAAGGACAGGCAGAGAGAGAGAGAGAGGAAGAAACAGAATATTTTAAATTATTAGGTAAAACATAGTTGAGTACACATTAGAGTAAAACATTATTTTTTAGAAAATTAAAATGTTATTTTTTTCCAAAATTCACATCTAGGCAGCTTGTTCAAAACTTAAATGTCAAAAATTTTATTTTTTATTCATACATAAATTGTGCATGCCAAAGTTCTCCTACATTATTTTCTAGTCCATTGGCAATTGCTCCTCTTCCAAGTGGTCAAGTTCATTTATTTTTGGTTATCACAATCTGTTCATATTTTTCTAACTCATCCTTTTATTAAATGAGAAAAGCTATCAAATAAATCTATTTAGAAAATGAGAAACTAGTCCAAATAAAAACATCTGTAATGCTTCATAATACTCTTTAGAAGTGTTTTTATGGCCTGCTATTCATCAAAGTGCTGTTTCAGCTTACTAATTTGGACATAAGACAATACATCACTTTTATCAATTTTAAAACATGTATTTTTTGGAGGCTGAGGCAGGAGAATCGCTTGAACTCGGGAGGCGGAGGTTGCAGTGAGCCAAGATTACACCACTGTACTCCAGCCCAGGTGACAGCAACAGAATTTGATCTGTATTATAAAAATATAATGAGAGCTTCCACCACCCAGATTTTCTTCATTGGAGAGGCAAGCCTGAAACAGGTGCCCACTGAAAAAAAGTAAAGAAAGAAGCTTAAATAGTTTTTACAGTGATGTGTGATACATCAAATATTTTAACTCACCTCTCCAAGCTTCTTATTTTTAGGACTAAATCTTTATTTATTTATTTATTTATTTATTTATTATACTTTATGTTCTAGAGTACATGTGCACAACGTGCAGGTTTGTTACATATGTATACATGTGCCATGTTGGTGTGTTCCACCCATTAACTCGTCATTTACATTAGGTATATCTCCTAATGCTATCCTTCCCCCCTGCCCCCACACCATGACAGGCCCCAGTGTGTGATGTTCCCCTTCCTGTGTCCAGGTGTTCTCACTGTTCAATTCCCACCTATGAGTGAGAACATGTGGTGTTTGGTTTTCTGTTCTTGCGATAGTTTGCTTAGAATGATGATTTCCAGCTGCATCCATGTCCCTACAAAGGACATGAACTCACTGTTTTTTATAGCTGTATAGTATTCCATGGTGTATATGTGCCACATTTTCTTAATCCAGTTTGTCATTGATGGACATTTGGTTTGGTTCCAAGTCTTTGCTAATGTGAATAGTGCCACAATAAACATACATGTGCATGTGTCTTTATAGCAGCATGATTTATAATCCTTTGGGTATATACCCAGTAATGGGTTGCTGGGTCAAATGGTATTTCTAGTTCTAGATCCTTGAGGAATCGCCATACTGTCTTCCACAGTGGTTGAACTAGTTTACAGTCCCACCAACGGTGTAAAAGTGTTCCTATTTCTCCACATCCTCTCCAGCACCTGTTGTTTCCTGACTTTTTAATGATCATCATTCTAACTGGTGTGAGATGATATCTCATGGTGGTTTTGATTTGCATTTCTCTGATGGCTAGTGAGGACTATTTTATTTCTACTTTGTATTATGAACTATTTCAATCATATAGAAAACTATAAAATAATATATGCAAATTCCACAACAGCTTTTTCAACCTTCATATTTTACCATATTTGCCTCAGAGTCTTTTTAAGAAATAAGATCTATCAAATACAATTAAAACCCATGTATATCTGTGTTCCTTTCCCTTCTTTTCTTCTTCAGACAAACCTTCTATTCTGAATTTGGTATTTATCATTTGTGCACATAATTTTACGGTTGTGTTACATATGTACATATTAATAAACAATATTTTGTTAGGCATGTCTTTTGGCTGTATAATGGCATCAAACTGTACCTATTATTCTTCAACTTGCATTCTTTATTCTCTATTATCTTTATAAGCATCATCCATGTTGATGTATGTGATACTATCCATTCACTTTAGCTGCTAAATAGAATTCTACTGTATGAAAATGCCACAATTTATTATTCAATTGATGAATAAGTTGCTTCCAGTCTTTCTCACTTAAAACCAGTGCTTCAGTGAAAATTATTGCCATGTATTTCCTTATGCATATGTACCTAGAAGTTAAATTTCTGGGTCAAAGCCTTGAGCGTCTTGAAAATATGATCAAATTATTTTTCAAAATGGTTGTACTGAGTTTCACTTCCACTTTCAATGCTATGTATGAGAGTTCCTATTCCACCACATCTTTAAAAGCATTTAGTATTTTCAGATTAAAAAATCCAACCTGATGAGTGTGACAGGATGTTTTATTTGTGTTTTAATTTGTATTTTCCTAATAATGATATAATTTAGATTTTTATTGCCAATTTGAACTTACTCACCTACGAATCATAAGTTAACTTCACATATTTTATTTTTCTTAATGTGTAATTCTTTATACATTTTAGATATGAATCCTTTTATGGAAATCTTCTTTCCCAAGATATAACTCATTTTTGATTGTAGTATCTTCTGAAATGCAGAAATTTATAATTTTAATGTAAACCTAATTATCAGTTCATTTAACTTTTAAAGATAAATTTCCAGTCTTCTGCTGGCATGGGAGAAACCATTTTGCAATTTAATTTTTCTTCATCAACTTTTCGATTTCATACCTATTTTTAACTCTGTGTTTTTCCCCTATCATCAGTCCTACCTTCACTCCTGATTCTAGATATACCTGTTACACCCCTTTCTGAAAGTTTTGCTTTCGCACAAACTGTTGGTTTGTGCTTTTTGCATCTCATATGTTGAAATCATAATGATTTTCTTCAGTATTTTTGCTAAATATTTTAAAGGGCTGCTTTTTCACATTTAGGTCTTTAGTCTACCTGAAATGAATTTATGTGTACTATGAGATAGGGATTTAATTTTATTGTCCCAATTGTCCCAGCACCTTGTGTTGCATAGGCCATTTGTCCTCCATGGATTTGTAATAACACCTCTATAATTTATGAAGCTTCTTCAAAAGATGATGTCTCAGCTGGATGCGGTGACTCATGCCTGTAATACCAGCAGTGTGGGAGGCTGATGCGGGCGGATCACCTGAGGTCAGGAGTTCAAGACAAGCCTGGCCAACATGGTGAAACCCCATCTCTACTAAAAATACACAAATTAGTTGGGTGTGGTGGTGGTGCCTGTAATCCTGCCTACTTGGGAGGCTGAGGTAGGAGGATTGCTTGAACCCAGGAGCTGGAGGTTGCAGTGAGCCAAGATCATGCCACTGCACTCCAGCCTGGGAGACAGAGTGATATTCCATCTCGAAAGAAAGAGAAAGAGAGAGAGAGAGAGAGAGAAAGAGAGAGAGAGAGAGAGAGAGAGAGAGAAGGAAAGAAAGAAAGAAAGAAAGAAAGAGAAAGAAAGAAAGAAAGAGTCTCTTTCTTAGCAATCAATTTCATGCCTTTAGTTTGGTATTCACACTCTGCATCAATTTGTCCCTTTTTATATTTTTACAACTTTATCATAAGTCTTCGTATCTGCTAAGGTGAATTTATACCATTTGTAACCCTTAAATTTTTATGGTTATTCTTAATCTTTTAATGACACATGAGAATTTTTGAATCAGCTTTTCAATTGCAATTTTGGTAATAAAATTACCAAACTCCATTGAGATTTTAAGTGCGATTGTATTAAAACTTCAGATTAATTAACAGCTAAGTTACATATTTGTTATTTTCAAGTTTCCAATTTAAAACTACATGTTTTCCTTTTCTTAATCTAAAACATAATTTGTTGGATTTTAGCTTGGTGTCTACTTTTCTGTGTTTTAAATACTACGTTTAAAAACTATATTTTAAAGTGTTGCCAATGTATAAAATTGCAGTTAATGTTTGTGTATTTACTATGCTATTGTCTTAGGTGGTTTTAATACTTTGCCTATACATTATCTTGGATTTTCTACGTAGATCATCTTTTTATCTGTAAATAGAGCTATATTTACTTTTTAAAAGAAAATTATACCTTTTATTTCTTGTTCCTAACTGACTGAGCTGGTTAAACTTCCAGCACAATTTGATTAGAGGCACCCTTTTTTGATTCTTGACATGAATTGGAATATTCCTAATGATAAATATAAAGTTTGGTCTTGATATTTGGTAGAAATACAGGTTATTACCATTTTTAGTTCTAGTTTTCTATGAGTTTATATTTTAAATTGCAATAGAAAATTTAACAGATGCCTCTTCTGTCTTATACAGTTATTTTTTTCTTTGTATCTTTTGGTTAATGATATTAACAGATTTTCTAATGTTAAAAATCTCTTATTTTCCTGGTATAAATCCAGTTTGCTAAAGATACTTACAGTCTTTAATACAAACACTGTAATATAAAATAAGTTGCTTGATTTTGTTTCCTAATATTTGTGAGAAAATACAATGCATTTTCTCATAAATATTTTTGTTGTATTCTTTCTGATTTTTTTGTATCAAAATTATATTCTCTCATAAAATGAGTTGAGAAAAATTCTTTCATTTTTTAGTCTCAGGAAGAGTTTCCTGAAGATAATCTGCTCCTTCAATGTCACTTACTAAAACATCTAGATCTGACTTTTGCTTAAAGAAGATGAGTTGGAGATGTATATTTGCCTCTGCTCCTTCCCCAAATGAAGGGATTTATAAAGCTGAAAAATAGTTGGACAAGTGATAACTGTCAGACGGACTGAGTAACCTGAATCCTAAACAGGTTGCAAAAGAAGTCAAGAAGAAACACAACTACCACCACAGGAGGCAAAACTTTCAGAAAGAGGTGTAACAGGTATATCTAGAATCAAGAGTGAAGGTAGGACTGATGATAGGTGAAAACACAGAGTTAGAAATAGGTATGAAATCGAAAAGTTGATGAAGAAAAATTAAATTGCAAAATGGTTTCTCCCATGCCAGCAGAAGACTGGAAATTTATCCTTTAAAGAGAATAAAACCAAAGGTGGGAAACTATGTAAAAAACTGAGGCATTTAGTTGAAAAGTTATGTAAGAAATATGGTAGCCACAGTATTTTGCATGAATCACTCTATGAATTTTGGAACTAAGTATTCTACACTCCAGGAAGGAGACTGAATACTTCCAATCAACGCTTGTCTATAGTGTTGCCAAATAAAATTTGAATTTTATATATAGAATAAATACTTTTTAGTATAAGTATGTCCCCATTTAATAATTGGATCACACTTACCCTAAAAAAATTCTCTTTGTTTTTCTGAAAATATAGTTTAATTGGGCATCCTTATATTTTTTTTTTGCTACATCTGGCAACCCTACTTGTTTGGAGAATCTGACCAGCCTATGAAAAGTACCCGAAGATACTGACGTCAGGTGTCCCACAAACTGTCTATATTTAAAATGCCCCACACATGTGCAAAGAGCTTCCTATCAGCTTTTTAATGTCCCACTTTTTTTTTTATCAGAGCTCAATAAATAAAAGTCCCTTTATTCACCAAAGAAACTGTTAATACTTTGATTAATACAACGCAAGTTTCACTTGGTGGTTAGTGTACACCATATAGAGCCCATGTCTGTAAATATCAATGCCTTGTGCTCTTGTTTCTTCGACATGGAAATTTAGTATTTTCTTTTTTATTCTCCAAGTTACACTTAAATTACCTGCTTTACTTTTTATTTATTTTTTCAACTTTTTAGAAAGTACATGTGCAGGTTTGTTACAAAGGAAGAATGTGTCCTGTTGAGGTTTGGAATACGAATGAACTCATCACCCAGGTAGTGAGCTTAGTACTCAATAGGTGGTGTCTTTCAACCCTTGCCCGCTCCTGTTTTGTATTTCCCAGTGTCTACCATTCTTATTTTTATGACTACATGTACCCAATATTTAGCTCACAGTTGTAAGTGAGAACATGTGGCATTTGGTTTTCTGTTTTGGTGTTAGTTTGCTTAGGATAATGGTTTCCAGCTACGTCCATGTTACCCTAAAAGACACGATTTCATTCTGTTGCATAGCTGTGTAATATTCCATGGTGTATATGTACCACATTTTCTTTATCCAGTCCTCTGTAGATAGGCACCTTGGTTGATTCCATGTCTCTGCTATGGTGAAGAGTGCTGCAATGAACATATACGTGCATGTGTCTTTTTGGTAGAACAATTTATTTTCCTTTGGGTATATACCCAGTAGTGGGATGGCTGAATCAAGGGGTAGTCCAATTCTGTTTTTTGGAAATCTCCAAACTGCTCTACACAGTGGCTGAACTAATTTACACCAATGGTATATAAGTGTTTCTTTTTCTCTGCAGCCTCACCAACGTCTGTTATGTTTTGATATTTTAACAAAACCTTCTCTTCTTGGTGTGAGGGGATATATCGTGGATTTGATTTGCATCTCTCTGATGATTACTGATGTTGAGTACTTTTTCAAATGTTTGTTGGTTGCTTGTATGTCTTCTTTTGAGAAGTATCTGTCCATGTCCTTTGCTCATTTTTTAATAGGGTTATTTACATTTTGCTTGTTGATTTAAGTTCCTTATAGATTCTCCATATTAGACCTTTGTTGGATGCATAGTTTGTGAATATTTCTCCCATTTGGTAGGTTGTCTGTTTACTCTGTTGACAGTTTCTCTTGCTGTGCAGAAGTTCTTTAGTTTAATTAGGTCCCCCTTATCAATTTTTGGGTTTGTTGCAATTGCTTTTGAGGACTTAGCCATAAATTTTTTGCCAAGGCCTATATCAAGAAGGGTATTTCCTAGATTTCCTTCTAGGATTTGTATAGTCTGAAGTCTTACATTTAAGTTTTTAATTCATCTTGTGTTAATTTTTTTATATGGCGATAGATAGGAGTCCAATTCATTTTTTCTGTTTATGGCTAGCCAGTTATCCCAGCACCATTTATTGAACAGGAAGTCCTTTCACCATTGCTCATTTTTGTAAAGTTTGTCAAAGATTTAAGATAGTTTTAGGTGTGTAACTTTATTTCTGAGTCTTCTATTCCGTTCCATTGGTCTCTGTGTCTCTTTTGTACCAATACCATGCTGTTTTGGTTATGGTAGCCTTGTAGTATAGTTTGAAGTCTAGTGTGATGTCTGTGGCTTTGTTTTGTGTGTGTATTTTTTTTTTGGCTTAGGATTGCTTTGGCTATTCAGGTTCTCTTTAGGTTTCATATGAATTTTACAATGATTTTCTAATTCTGTGAAAAATGATGTTGGTAGTTTGATAGTAATGGTGTTAAATCTGTACATTGCTTTGGGCAGTATGGCCATTTTAATGATGTTGATTCTTCTCATCTATGAGCATGAGATGTTTTTTCATTTATTTGTGTTGCCTCTAATTTCTTTCAGCAGTTTTTCTTTTTTTTTTTTTGTTTTGTTTTTTTTGTAAATCTCCTTGTAGAGATCTTTCACCTCCTTCATTAACTGTGTTCCTAGGTATTTTATTCTTTTTGTGGCTATTATAAATGGGACTGCATTCTTGGGAAGTCCACTATTTTCCACAGTATATTTTTTTAATATAAAAAACAAGAACTGCTATGGAATGATGTCATGCTACTCTGAGTTATTATTATTTTGCTCTTTATGGGTTGCTGCCAATCCTGATGCTAATCACCTCTTCTTCTTTTCATTTTTTTTTTTCAGGTAAAATTCACATAACATAAAATTAACCATTGTAAAGTATACAACTCGATGTCATTTAATGTATTCACAATGTTATGTAACCATTATCTCTAATTCTAACTTTGAGTTATAATATAATCCAATGTCATCTTAATCATTAGTTAATTAATTATGTTGGCCTAATTGTTCCAGCTTTGGCTGCTAGGAGCTCTTTTTTTTGGCCTCTGGGCTCCATGAGGCTTCTTTTCAGTTTCACTTCTGATTGACGGTGGTGTTGTTCTTTGTTATTATTATTATGAATAGTGCTGCTAGGAATATTTTTGTACAACACAAAAATGCAAAAACATGGCACTAGATACACCATGTTAAAGACACTTGTTTGCAATATGGGAGCTCAAACCAGAAGGCAGAGCACTGCCTTGTTCAGCGTCATCTGGGAACATGTGCACCAAACAATTCAACTTCTTGCCACTCTGCATTTGTCTGCAAATAACCTTTGCAAGTGCAAAGAAGTGACTTTGTAAATACAGAATCTGCAAATAATGAGGATCTACTGGGCTTGATCTTCCTCCATCAAACTATAAAATTAACAAAAATAATGAATTACTTCCTTTGCATCCTTACTATTTAGCACAGAGTATATAGTAGGTAGGTTTTCAACAAAAGTTTAACAAATGAATTAAATCTCAATAAAAATTCATTAAGCAAATTGTACCTTAGTGCAATTCCTATGCAAGAAATTTAAATATCTAAAAAACAAATTCTAAGTGAGGCATCGAGTCATGTATTTATTTGTTTTTTTTTTCTAAAAAAAGCATATTTATTTTAATATTTAGTTTTATTTTTAAATTAAAGTTATTGGACAGTTTTTTTGTTACTTAACACTTATAAGAGGTGAGACAAATACAAACTATGTATTAAATACTGACAGTGAGTAAAATTATTGTACCATGCATTTATAAAAGCCGTGGTTTTTAAAATTATTTATCTTTTTATTTGACATGTAATTATACATACATATGTAGTACAATTTGTTTCCATACATACCTATGTCATATAATGATCATATCAGGGTAGTTAGCATATCCTTGCCTCATGCATTTATCATTTTCTTGTGGTAAGAATATTCCAAAGCCCTTTTTCTCACTTTTTTGTAATGTACAATATTTTACAGTTAACCATAGTCACACTACTGTGCAATAGAAATTTAGAATTTATTCCTCCTATCTAATCATCACTTTGTACCCATTAACCACCCTCTCCCCATCCTCCTCTTACCTCTCTCCAGTCTCTGATAATCATTGTTTTACTCTCTGCTTCTATGATA
>NW_012101504.1:241848-263441 GCF_000951045.1 Mandrillus leucophaeus | reverse complement strand
TTTTTTTTTGGCTTAGGATTGCTTTGGCTATTCAGGTTCTCTTTAGGTTTCATATGAATTTTACAATGATTTTCTAATTCTGTGAAAAATGATGTTGGTAGTTTGATAGTAATGGTGTTAAATCTGTACATTGCTTTGGGCAGTATGGCCATTTTAATGATGTTGATTCTTCTCATCTATGAGCATGAGATGTTTTTTCATTTATTTGTGTTGCCTCTAATTTCTTTCAGCAGTTTTTCTTTTTTTTTTTTTGTTTTGTTTTTTTTGTAAATCTCCTTGTAGAGATCTTTCACCTCCTTCATTAACTGTGTTCCTAGGTATTTTATTCTTTTTGTGGCTATTATAAATGGGACTGCATTCTTGGGAAGTCCACTATTTTCCACAGTATATTTTTTTAATATAAAAAACAAGAACTGCTATGGAATGATGTCATGCTACTCTGAGTTATTATTATTTTGCTCTTTATGGGTTGCTGCCAATCCTGATGCTAATCACCTCTTCTTCTTTTCATTTTTTTTTTTCAGGTAAAATTCACATAACATAAAATTAACCATTGTAAAGTATACAACTCGATGTCATTTAATGTATTCACAATGTTATGTAACCATTATCTCTAATTCTAACTTTGAGTTATAATATAATCCAATGTCATCTTAATCATTAGTTAATTAATTATGTTGGCCTAATTGTTCCAGCTTTGGCTGCTAGGAGCTCTTTTTTTTGGCCTCTGGGCTCCATGAGGCTTCTTTTCAGTTTCACTTCTGATTGACGGTGGTGTTGTTCTTTGTTATTATTATTATGAATAGTGCTGCTAGGAATATTTTTGTACAACACAAAAATGCAAAAACATGGCACTAGATACACCATGTTAAAGACACTTGTTTGCAATATGGGAGCTCAAACCAGAAGGCAGAGCACTGCCTTGTTCAGCGTCATCTGGGAACATGTGCACCAAACAATTCAACTTCTTGCCACTCTGCATTTGTCTGCAAATAACCTTTGCAAGTGCAAAGAAGTGACTTTGTAAATACAGAATCTGCAAATAATGAGGATCTACTGGGCTTGATCTTCCTCCATCAAACTATAAAATTAACAAAAATAATGAATTACTTCCTTTGCATCCTTACTATTTAGCACAGAGTATATAGTAGGTAGGTTTTCAACAAAAGTTTAACAAATGAATTAAATCTCAATAAAAATTCATTAAGCAAATTGTACCTTAGTGCAATTCCTATGCAAGAAATTTAAATATCTAAAAAACAAATTCTAAGTGAGGCATCGAGTCATGTATTTATTTGTTTTTTTTTTCTAAAAAAAGCATATTTATTTTAATATTTAGTTTTATTTTTAAATTAAAGTTATTGGACAGTTTTTTTGTTACTTAACACTTATAAGAGGTGAGACAAATACAAACTATGTATTAAATACTGACAGTGAGTAAAATTATTGTACCATGCATTTATAAAAGCCGTGGTTTTTAAAATTATTTATCTTTTTATTTGACATGTAATTATACATACATATGTAGTACAATTTGTTTCCATACATACCTATGTCATATAATGATCATATCAGGGTAGTTAGCATATCCTTGCCTCATGCATTTATCATTTTCTTGTGGTAAGAATATTCCAAAGCCCTTTTTCTCACTTTTTTGTAATGTACAATATTTTACAGTTAACCATAGTCACACTACTGTGCAATAGAAATTTAGAATTTATTCCTCCTATCTAATCATCACTTTGTACCCATTAACCACCCTCTCCCCATCCTCCTCTTACCTCTCTCCAGTCTCTGATAATCATTGTTTTACTCTCTGCTTCTATGATATCAATTTTTAATTTAGATTCTATGAGTGATATCATGTGGTATTTGTCTTTCTATGTGTAGTTTACTTCACTTAGCATGATATCCTCAAATATATTAAAAAGGAAAGAAAAAATTTCCTTGAAACAAACAAGAATGAAACACATCATACCAAAACCTACAGGATACAGCAAAAGCATTTCCAAGAGAAAAGTTTATAGCAATAAATGCCTACATCAGAAAAGAAGAAAGATTTTTTAATAAATAACCTAACAATTCATCTTAATGAACTAGAAAAATGAGAACAAACTAAACCCAAAACTGGTAGAAAGAAACAAATATTAAAGCTCAGAGCAGAAATAAACAAAATAGAGACTAAAAAACAACACAACACAAAACAACAATTCAAGATTGGCAAAAAGAGAAATTAGTTTTTAATAAAGATAACCAACTTTTTTTTTTTTTTTTAAAAAAAAAACCTTTAGCTAAACTACAAAAAAAGAGAAAATACTCAAAATCCGAGGTGTAGAAAGAGACATTAAAACTGATACCACAGATATATAAGGGATCATAAGAGACTACTATGAACAACTATATACCAAAAAATTTGATAACATGATATAAATTGATAAGCTCCTGGACACATACAACCTACCAAGATTAAATTATGAAGCAATAGAAAATTTTAGCAGACCAATAATAAGTGAGGAAATTGAATCACTAATAAAACTCTTCTATCAAAGAAAAGCCCAGGAATGGCTTCACTGCTGAACTTTACCAAACATTTAAAAAGAAGAACTAATACCAAGTCTCCTCAAAGTACTCTATAAAAAATCAAAGAAAACAGAATATTTCTAAACTATTTTTACTAAGCCAGCATAAAAGCTGTGTTTAATAGTAAAAAGGTCCAGTCATACAACTTAACTGAATAGTACAACGTTCCACTTATACTACTTACTTCTAGTTAAAACACATTCTAATTTTGGCATAATTTACCTTTCTCACTCAGTTACTACTATCCACAACATTTTTTTTTTTTTTCCAAATTGTAAGACTTTATCACTTTGGCAGTATGACTTAACTGTACTTAAGAGTTTCTTAAATGTAATTTGAAATTTTAATTTTTACTTTGTTCAATTTTAAAATGTGATATAATTACCATGAGTTAAAACAAACAATGGAATTTTTAAGTGGTAATAGAAATAAACAGAAATTTTAATTATTTTATATTTCTACTAAGCATAAATAAGAATAAACTGGTTCTAAAATACTACAATGTTTGGCATCTTTACTGCCATCTTTAATCCTAGTTTTACTCTTCTCAACAAGTCTAAGAAAATGGCAGTGTTCATAAGCACAGAAATGGCTATATGCAGTAGGTGGCATTCTACATAGTCAAATGAACTCTTTATAATATTAGGTTGAAATGCAGAATGTTGGATAATTACTAGCATCCCAAAAGTTAAAATCAGAAAAATGCAGAAAATAGAAGTGGTTAATATTATTTTCCTTTGAGAAAGCCAGAAATAATTGTATTATAAGAAATAAGCAATAATGGTAAAAGATGTGACTAATACACTGTACTTCTTTGAGTTAAAGGACAATTTTCACCTCAGAGTAGATAATTCTGACTTTGACATTCTTAAATTTCCTTTCTCCAGAACAGGATCTTATTTTAAGCCATTATTTAAATAGAGTTAATAATCCAAAGTCATATTTCTCCACAGGAAGTTTTCATTTTAATGCATACACTGCAAAATGGCAAATGACTACTTCATTTATAAAAAATTGATAGCATAATAAATGCTAATTTAAAATAACTGTCAACAGACATCAATAAACTTTTCTACCACAAAGATTGGAAGTTACTACAATACTGAGGTAAGAACTAGCATGATTCTTCATTATGGTTAGATTGCTTTCATTAAATAATACTGTCATAATATCCAAGGAAGAAACTTTAGTGGGTCCTTCTAAAGCTACATGATTTTACACAGCCTGTTCATTCCTTTAATCCTTTTTCAGTTGTTTCCCTTATGTAATAATATTTCTTCAACATTTTTTCTTCTTTTGCTCCTTTTCTCTGGTCTCAATCATCCTGGCCAATTTCCAGGACAGTATGGACTTGCTTAAGCAGTAGAACAAGGGCCAAAGAATTTCTATAAAGTAGCCACAGGGGTCCCTTGCAGTTCATTCCATAACATTCTCAACCTAAGCCTTTAGATCAAACGTCTTTGCAGCAGTCTTAGGAAAGCTTATGCTTGAATAGTGATAACTTTGTCCTGGATTTATTAGTGAGCCATCACAATTTCACATGACCATTGGTTGTCTTCTTTTTTAGTTCTACTGTACATTTTGTCTTTTTTTTCTGATTCTTTTTTTATTGACAAAAATCATACATCACATATATTTATAGGATACGGTATGATGTTTTGATATATGTATATGTTGTGGAATGGCTAAACCAAGCAGTTGACATATTCATTACCACACATACTCATGTTTTGTGTTGAGAACATTTAAAATCTACTCTCAGCAATTTTCAAGTATATAAGGCATTGTTATTAGCTATGATCATCATTTTGTAAATAGATCTCATGAACTTATTCCTTCAATCTAGCTGAAACTTCCTGTCCTTCTGTTACCCGAAGGCCAGGTGTTCCATCTAGGTTCAATTGCTCATGGCACAGAAAGCCAGTCACTGAGAAGAACATTGCCAAGGAAGAAGGCTTTTTAATTCAGGTGCTGTCAGCCAGAGATGGATCTATCTCTGCCAACCGACTCAAATTGGGGGTTTCTATAGCACAGGAGGAATGCAGCTATGTGTGGGAAAACAGGAAGTAGGAAGGGGTAAGGAAGCAATCATAACACATGAGAGGTCTGGAGTCTCACTGCCTGGATGTGGTTTTCTGGTGAGTTTCAGTTCCTTGCCAGAGGGTGGATTTCCTTAGGAAGGAATTCAGGTAAGACAAATGTTAAGCTTCAAGTTCTGAGTCCAGGGAGGGTGAATTTCTCTGTTTATTCAAAAAACCCTAATCGTCAGTTCTATGGGACAATTGGGCTGGTTTCACTCTTCCACTCTGCTTCTGTGAGTTCTGCTTTTTTTAGATTTCACATGTAAGTGAGATCCTGCGGTATTTGTCTTTCGGTACATGGCTTATTTCACTTGGCGTAATTGCCTGAGACGTTTCCCTCCCAAGGGTGCCCCAGGCTTGATCCCCTAACCAGACCTGCCCAGCACGGGAAGCTGCAGCTGATGGCCCCATCCGCACTTCCTTTTTGTCTTTCCCTCCTTTCTTATGCATTTCCCCCTTGCTCACTCTTCTTTCCTTACCCTAGAGTCCAGCCCATGGGAGCCACATTAACTCCTGAACCTCAGCCTGGGCAAGCGCTGGTGTGTCCTGCCGCTGGGGCACAGAGGGGAGGGCACCAGGGAATCCTGGGTTGTTCCCACCATGCTTTGCACAGCCTCTGTTGGGTCTGGTCAAACCATGGCCCTGGCCGCTACCAGCATCCCCTACATCGTGCCCTTAAGGAAGACACAGACCCCCCACTCCCAACTCACAGAGCCATTATTTCTTATTCCAGCTACTGTAGTCTGGAGATATTTAATAATGAGAGACTAAAATTTCTTTTGTTGGCTTTCTTTAAAATCCTAAAACAAACAGTTCCTTAAAGAATTTGTCCAGAAAAGACTGACCATGTCATTTTCAGGTAAGATTCTAGACCCCAGATTGGGAAGTCCCTGGACAAACTTATTATAGTATGTTCCAATAGGATTGCGTTCTCTTTGGGCCAACAAATATTAAGCATTGAATTAACCATGATTTCTATGATCCAGTATTCGCTAAGCTGTATTAGAAAGCAGAGACTGATACAATTTCCTTGTTGCAAGCAACAGGCAATTCAAATGCATTCCAGAAATCTTGAAGCTGTGTCAGATTGTTGGTGTTGAAAATATGTGTGTTGTCCATGATGGTGGTGATGTTTCTTACAGTGAAAAACATTTTTCAGATGTTAATAGCTGGCCCTCCATTCTCTTCAATCTCTCTTAGCACCTCAATTTACTCATACCTACAAATGCAGTTTCTCACTATCTGAGGAAAATAGTGGCACCAGGACCCAGAGTCCATATTAGATCACCTTTTCTTGTCCTTGTAGGCCAGTGGGATTTTCTCAGTACTCTTCTTCCAAAAACATTTTGATTGTACCATCAAGCATTTACTATAGAAAATGCTCTTTGCAAAAACCAAACCCCGAACCACAAATCCTGCTTCTGCCTGCCTATTCTACACAGTTCTCCCTAAGTTTGGCATTCCTGTGCCATCTTCTACTCGGTAATCCCCTAGTTTTAAATAAACAATAATCAAAGATGTTTTATTTCAGTGTAAGCGTCTTGAGTGAAGGACAAAGCAGCAAGACAAAATAGCTCTTACTGCATTTGGTATTTATCTGGGCACTTTGTTGTGAAGACTTTTAAATAATTACCAGGACATTGGTATGATGGGATTTTTACTCATCCCTCTTCTCTGCCCCATAATTGGCGGTTGTTAACTTTTCTTCTTTCTACCACAAAAGTCTCTTCTCTAATCTGGACCCACTCTCCATTAATACTGCCAAGAACCTACTTCATACCTCAACCACTGCTCTCAACTCTTTTGAACGTAAGGAACTTTTTAAATGTTAATAAAATTGTTTATTTCTTCCTACAAAAAGGGACTGATATTTTTAGTGTCTGATGTTTGAGAAATTCTATAATGACAAGTTGTCATTGTATGAATGACAACCTATAGTGACAAAATCAGTAGTAGCTATTGATTTTTAACACATTTTAATAAACTCATACTTTATCAATCACAATATCTAAACTCATTTCCCCATGTGCGTGTGTGTGCATGTGTGTGCTCTAAGGTGTTTGCCTGTTTTGCACCTCTCCTTTCTTTGGGACACAGGCTACCCTCTTCTGATTTAGTTGTGTTGCCTTTGCCACAATAATTGGCCTTGGGTTTTGGGGTAATCATGTCACACATTTGCTAATATCACTGCTTATGTCAGGGATTGGTCCAGAGCTTTGGCAAGTGACATAAACTAAGATCATCAGGGTTCCTCTGTGACTTGGAAGAAGAGCCCTTTTTTTGCGTCGTGGGAAAGCCGTGAGGATGGGAGCCTAAATGCTGCAACAGCTGACTCCTTCACAACCTTATAAAGGTTGGAATGAAGCCAAAACACAGAGAGCTGCATAAATGAAAGATAAAAAAATGAGACAATACCTCCTGCTTTTTGTGTAGGCTGGTTCAGGTTGAGTTTCTGTTGTTTTAAACCTCCCATCCTTGGGGGCAGTGTTAAGAAAGCAAGGTCTGAGAAAACCAGATGACCTTTCAAAAAATCAAATTCATTTTTTAAATTATAAAAGTAAACATCGACATGGGTTAAAAGAAAAAAAAATCAAATGTTACATAAGAATATACACTTAAAAGTGAAAATTTTCCCACCCAAATCTACAACCCAACTTTTCATTAGAGATTTCTAGATTTCCTCCTAGAAAAATGTTAGTACACACAAAGAAAAATGTCATATAAAGGAGAGTCTTTTTAAACTTTGTTTAAATCATTAGTATCATATAATACATGTTAATCTACCTTTTGCTTTCATACTGGAAATCTAGATCTAGTCCATTATTTTTAATAAGCTTTCATTGCAATGATATGCCATTATTTGTTTTACCAGTGCTTTATCAGTAATTAGCAAAATAAATAGAATGTTGAGACATTTGCTTCAATGAAGAAGCAAGCTATTTTTTTTCACATTGTTTAGATGTGAAAAGACAAAAGTTTGTATTTGTTTCACATATACTTACAATGGGAATGATAATCCCCATTTGAGTGATGGAGTTGACTATCTTAGCTATGCAGCTTTAAGAGAATTCAAAAATAAATAGTTGAGAGGAATTAGCTTTAATTTTGTACCTTTAAAAAATATCTGCTGGCTGGGTGCGGTGGCTCATACCTGTAATCCTAGCACTTTGGGAGGTTGAGGCAGGCGAATTGCCTGAGCTTAGGAGTTGGAGACCAGCCTGGGCAACATGGTGAAACCCCATCTCTATTAAAATACAAAAAAAAAAAAAAGTTAGCCAGGTGTGGCAGCATGTGCCTGTAGTCCCAGCTACTCGGGAGGCTGAGGCAGAAGAATTGCTTGAACCCAGAAGGTAGAGGTTGCAGTGAGCTGAGATTGGGTGACAGAGCAAGACTACGTCTGAAAAAAAAGAAAGAAAAAAAGAAATCTGCTAAGGGCTGGGCACCGTGGCTTACGCCTGTAATCCCAGCACTTTGGGAGGCCAAGGCAGGTGTATCACTTGAGGTCAGGAGTTCGAGACCAGCCTGGGAAACATGGTGAGACCCTGTCTCTAATGATAATAAAACAAAAATCTGCTAAGTATTTAAGCAGAGTAAATCTTTGCAATTGTGATTCAAAATTGGACCTATGTATTTAAAATTTTCTTTCCTTATCATAGATGAATACACTATAATTTCTGAAGACAAGAAGTATCACACACAGAAATTCAAAGTATTTTCTGAACCCTAGGGCAGAACTATCTTTAATCGGCTTATAGTTTGGATACATTTAAGAAGTATGCCCATGTTTCCTTTTTTCTAATTTTTTTTTTTCTTATTTGGGGTTTTACATTTAGTTCTTCAATTTCTTTCATATGCTCAAAATCAATGATATTTTTTTCCATTAAGTATGATGCTATCATTCCTCGATTTTGTTTGATTTCCCCCACTGCTGTTAGCCCTATGTGCGTTGTATCCGGTTCCTGCTGTGTACAGTTGGATAAATACACATTGTTAATGCTTAGTCTGACTATAAAGCAACAACTTTGAAACACATATTTATGTACCTGAATTGCCTTTTGCAATCTGATCAAGTTGGCCTCAATAAGCTATATCTTATCTCCCTTATCTGAAATATATCATTTTACCAAGAATTATGAGAAAAAATATTTGATGATATGCATTACAAAATCTGGGATCTATGACTTATGAGAAAGTAGTCATTGAAGACAGTTTTTTAAATATACTTCTATTAAACATCAAATCAACAATACCTCAGCAAGTTTAATTTTCTGTGATTTTTCCACAAGATACTCCTGTAGTGTGGTAGAAATAAAACTTAGATTTATAAAATACTTAGGATGCAGAGAGAGAGATACCTGCCATTGTGAAAGGTTAACATGAGTCTTGCAGAAAAAGTAATTATGTAAATTTAAGTCAAGACTACCAGTCATTTGAAATTCTGTGAAATAGCTAAATGTGAGTTTCTTAATAGATAATAGTGGACATTCCCTGCAACAGAACCATGACAACCAAAGAAAAAGATTTAAATATTCGCATGATAATGACTATTTCAAATTCACGTTGTGTCTTCCCAGAAGAACTCTGAAGACTTTATGAACAATTCTTTTTCTTAGTAGCTGAGTTTTAGTTTAGACTGAAGAAAGCTACTCAAAAAGGAGTGGGCCCTACCTAAAAACTTATTTCGTATATGAACCATATAAAATATAAGGGATGAGACAAAACTCTTCACAATGATAAATATGTTCCAAAAATGTAGGTTAATGGGAGCAGTGTGGGATTTAGTAAGTTTTCACTGGAAAAGCAGTTCCAATAAATTTTCTTTATTAGAAACCTCTGCCCTTAATTGCCAGTGTCCTCTGTAGCCCATTAGGTATACTTAAATAAATAACAAATATTACTCAGAATGGTTCTTTATATTCCCCTCTATAGAAAAAAAATAAAATAGTTCTAAAGTCAGGACAGCATGTATTTTCTTGGTTCAATTTAGATGCTTCATATCGCTGCAGAATGTTCTGTTATTAGACAGTAGTGATAGTAGCACATTTAGGAACATTGACAAGTAATAGTTCTGGAGACAAGCCAAATGGCAAAAGTTGCTACCATATCAAACAAAATTAGCAAGCTCTTACATTCATTCCCTCCTGCACTGGAAGTGGAAATATCTTTACAATCACAATTGTAAGACATTGCATATGATTGCATTATTTTTAATGTTTATATGCACAAAGTGTGTGCATTTATAAAATACAATCATTTTTAGTTAACATTCACAAAGTGCTTTGAGACACTAATGGCTTGATAATTGCTATGTGCCATGTGGTTATCCACATGTAGAATTAGAGAAGTTTTTCTGAAACATATGGTCTTGCCAAAAATGCAATGCAAACCAAGTTGTCCTCATACTGAGCAATTGGGACTCCTTACAGTCTCATGAAAGAAGATCCTGTTCTCTGGAAAGCTAATACTTTTCTTAGTCATTATTCTTGACATTTTTACATAAAAGTGCAGAGTTAAAAATTTCAAAAATGATCTTTCCTGTGATATCAATGGTTCTATTCATTTAAAAAAGAACAAATACCAGGTTTGCATATGGCTTATCAGATACTTGCCTCTTTTTCCAACTTTCCTGTTCCTACATAAACCACCCTACCATACCATATAAATTTAGTTTACTGAGATGTTCACCTGGGAAAGGTGTGTTATTTGGCGTAAGTTTATAGTGATCAACTTAACCCAAACTTATAATAATAAAATTATAAATACTATTCATACAATTTTTTGAGTGTCTATAATATGGTAGGTACTTTACCAGGTACCTTACAAGGATCTACATTGTAGGCATTCTCAGGGGGTAATATTCAAAATATTAACAACATCATAGCATATGCTGATTTATCAGTATAGACAGGTCATAGCTACAACATATCCTGGAGGCTACTTACCAGCTGAATATCAGCTGCTCATTAGTTTTATTAGTTTGCTAGGGCTGCTATAACAAAGTACGCATATTGTGTGGCTTAAACAGAAATTTACTTTTTCACACTTCTGAAGGTTAGACATTCAAGATCAAGGTGTCAGCAGGGTTGGTTTCTTTCGAGGGCTGTGAAAGAAGCGTTTATTCCCGCATTCTCTCTTGGCTTGTAGATCACCACCTCCCTCTTGTGTCTTCACATGATCATCCCTCTGTCTATGTCTGCGTCCAAATTTCCTCTTTTTATAAAGACTCCAGTCATATTGGAGAAGGGTCTGTAACTAAGCAGTTTAGCTTCAAAATGCATTTTAAAACTTTTTTTCCTTTTTCTCTTTTCTCCATATAGTCTCAAATGTAACTTTGAAGCAAACTGCAGAAACCTTTTTTTTCATCCTTAGTCTTGAAATACAGCCTTGAAATGTACATTGAAACTCTTTGTTTCCCTCCCTTTCCCACCAGAAACTCCCATGCATAGTGCTCGCTTATGTCATTATGAGCTTGCTTAGAAATTCCAGGAGCTAATTTTGAGAAAAATCAGGCATGGAGACCCAGCTACGAAATTCCAGAGATAACCTCAAGGCAGTTAGTCTACAACCTGACCATTGTTGAGATAATGTCAACCCATGCTCCCAGTGGACCATGACTCAAGATAGCCTCTGGAACAAGATACACAGACCTTGTGCCCGGCACCACTCCCACATGCCTCCGATTCCAAGTTCCCCTTTCTACCTTCCTCTCCCCAGCCTAAAGTTTTGGAATAAAGTCACTTTCCTTTCACAGTATCTCATCTTTGTTCATTTGGCTTTGCAAGCTGGGAGCAGCCTAGCTAGCATTTGGTTACAGGCCTGCCCTAATTACTTCATTTTAGCCTAATTACCTCTTTAAGGATCCTATCTCCAAATATAGTCATATTCTGAGATTAGGACTTAAACATATAAATGTAGGGGAGAGGGTTATACACAGTTCAACCAATATCACCTGATTATATTATCTCCATTTTCAGATAAGGAACTGAACCCTAGTTTAAGTATCTTAAGGTCATATAAATAACAAACTAAAACTAGAATTCAAATCCAAGTAAGAGTTCAGTGCAAATGTCACAATTATCAGAACCTTTAAACAATTGTTAATTACTTGATTTAATTTTCTTCCTTAAAAGACTTTATAAAACTTTTCATTAAGCTAATAATAGACACATTTTAGCTAAAAGCCAAGTTCATCAAGTTAGCATTATCAACTTCCAATTATATGGTATTTGATGTAATTTGTGGGTTTTATTTGTTAATATTTTAATACCCATCTATCTTTCACAACAGATTTAAAGAAGTTTATGTAAAAAGACATACCTAAAGCAAAAGCATAAAATAAAGAAAGCAAAATTAAGAGCCAACAAAGAACGATACTGGATTAAAGCAAAGAAACACAGATGGAAACACTAATAATAATATTTCTAAATGCAAACTATTTCTGAGCGTCCTTACTTTTATGTGTGGGGATCCAGGGAGGGAATCAATGCCCTGTTATGGTATGTCTGCATTTGGAAAAACGGTCCACAACTTGGAAGTAAGGCAAGAATATTACAGCAAACTCTTTCAAACTCATGCTAGTACATTGTGTAACAAGCTCACCTGTGAGACAACTGCCTCCCTAAGTGTTATTTGACTCTCTAGAAACTGGAACTTTGAGAATTTACAAGTTATTAAGACTCAGATTTTTGAAAAATTAGATGTTGCTTGTAGAAAGTGGAGAAGCTGCAAATATTTTTGTTTACAAAAGATGGAGGCCAGGTGTGGTGACTCACGTCTGTAATCCCAACATTTTGGTAGGCTGAGACACGATGATTGTTTGAACCCGGAAGCGCAAGACAAGCCTAGGCAACATTGTAAGAGCCTACAGAAAAAAATTAGCCCAGCAAGGTGGTGCATGCCTGTAGTCCCAGCTATTCAGAAGGCAGAGGTGGGAGGATCTTGTGAGCCCAGGGGTCAAGGGTGCAGTGAACTGTGATTGTGCCACTGTACTCCAGCCTGGCTTACTGTGAAATTTCTATTTGAAAAAATAAATCAAGATTTATCACTGGGATCGGGATCATGATGGTGGATGGGAGGCCAGACTAGGTTGCAGCTCCAGATAGAGCAGCATTTGGAGGCTCACATAGTGAATTTTAGCTTCAGATTGACTGCAACAACAAACCAGCAATCCAGAGAGGACCCACAGAGCTTTGAAGGAAGTGGACTACTCCTGCTGGACTTGGGAGACGCCCCAGATACTGCGCTGGTATCCACGGCTGAGAGTCCCATAGATGGTTCACACCACAAGACTCACAGACAACCCTCAGTACCAGCCTGGAGCCAGGTAGACTCACTGGATAGCTAGACCTAGAAGAGAGATGACAATCACTGCAGTTTGGCTTACAGGAAGCCACATCCATAGGAAAGGGAGAGAGAGTACTACATCAAGGGAATACCCCGTGGGACAAAATAATCTGAATAACAGCCTTCAGCCCTAGACCTTCCCTCTGACAGAGACTATCCAAATGAGAAGGAACCAGAAAACCAACTCTGGTATGACAAAACAAGGCTATTTAACACACCCAATAAATAATACTAGTTCACCAGCAATGGCTCCAAACCAAGAAGAAAATTCCTAATTTGCCTAAAATGAATTCAGGTTAGTTATTAAGCTGATCAGGGAGGCACCAGAGAAAGGCAAAGACCAATGCAAGGAAATCCAAAAAATGTTACAAGAAGTGAAGGGAGAAATATTCAAGGAAATAAGTAGCTGAAAGAAAAACCAATAACAAAATTCAGGAAACTTTGGACACACTTTTAGAAATGGGAAATGCTCTGGAAAGTCTCAGCAATAGAATTGAACAAGTAGAAAAAAGAAATTCAGAGCTCAAAGATAATGTCTTTGAATTAACCCTATCGAACAAAGACAAAGAAAAAAGAGTAAATATGAACAAAGCCTTCAAGAAGTCTGGGATTATGTTAAATGACCAAACCTAAGAATAATTGATGTTCCTGAGGAAGAAAAGAATTCTGAAAGCTTGGAAAATGTATTTGGGGGAATAATCAAGGACAACTTCCTTGGCCTTGGTAGCAACCTAGATATCCAAATACAAGAAGCACAAAGAACACCTAAGAAATTCATCGCAAAAAGATTATCACCTAGGCACATTGTCATAGGGTTATCCAAAATTAAGATGAAGGAAAGACTTAAGAGCTATGAGACAGAAGCACCAGGTAACCTATAAAAGAAAACCTATCAGATTAACGGCAGATTTCTCAGCAGAAACCCTAAAGCCAGACAGGATTGGGGCCCTATCTTCAGCCTCCTCAAACAAAGCAATTATCTCAGCCAAGAATTTTGTATCCAGTGAAACTAAGCATAATATGTGAAGGAAAGATACAGTCTTTTTCAGAAAAACAAATGCTGTGAGAATTCACCATTACTAAGCCACCACTACAAGAACTGCTAAAAGGAGCTGTAAATCTTGAAACAAATCCTGGAAACACATCAAAACAGAACCTCTTTAAAGCATAAATCACACAGGACCTACAAAACAAAAATACAAATTAAAAAGCAAAAGCAAAAAACAAAAAAATCAAAGTACACAGCAACAAAGAGCATGATGAATGCAACAGTACCTCACATTTCAATATTAACATTGAATGTAAATGGCCTAAATGTTCAACTTAAAAGATACAGAACCGCAGAATGGATAAGAACTCACCAACCATCTGCTGCCTTTAATAGACTTACCTAACACATAAGGACACCCACAAATTTAAAAGTAACAGGGTGGAAAAAGGCATTTCATGCAAATGGGCACCAAAACCCAGCAGGGGTAGCTATTCTTATATCAGACAAAACAAACTTTAAAGCAATGACAGTTAAAAGAGAAAAGAGGAACATTATATAGTGGTAAAGGCCTTGTCCAACAGGAAAATATCACAATCCTAAACATATGTGCACCTAACACTGGAGCTCCCAAATTTGTAAAACTAAATTACTAATTACTAAAATTACTAATAGACTTAAGAAATGAAATAGACAAAAACACAATAAAAGTGAGGGACTTCAATACTCCACTGACAGCACTAAACAGGTCATCAAGACAGAAATTCAACAAGGAAATAGTGGATTCAACCTATACCTTGGAACAAATGGACTTAACAGATGTATATAGAACATTTCATCCAGCAGCTGGAGCACACGTATTCTATTCAACATCACGTGGAACTTTCTCCAAGATAGACCATATGATAGGCCATGAAACCAGCCTCTATACATTTAAGAAAATTAAAATTATATCAAGCACTTTCTCAGACCACGGAATAAAACTGGAAATCAACTCCAAAAGGAACCTTCAAAACCATACAAATACGTGGAAATGAAATAACCTGCTCCTAAATGAGCATTGAGTCAAAAATGAAATCAAGATGAAAATTTAGAAATTTTTTGAACTGAATGACAGTAAAGGCACAACGTACCAAAACCTCTGGGATACAGCAAAGGCGGTGCTAAGAGGAAAGTTCATAGCCCTAAATGCCTACGTCAAAAAGACTGAAAGAGTACAAACTTGACACTCAAAGGTCACACCTCAAGGAACTAGAGAAACAAGAACAAACTAAACCCAAACCCAGAAAAAAGGAAATAACCAAGATCAGAGCAGAACTAAATGAAATAGAAGTAAAAATATACACACAAAAGATAAATGAAACAGCTAGTTTGTTGAAAAGATAAATAAATTTGATACACTATTGGCAACATTAACCAAAAGAAGAGAGAAAATCCAAATATCCTCACTAAGAAATGAAACAGGAGATATTACAACTGACACCACTGAAATACAAAAGATCATTCAAGGATACTATACTATAAACACCTTTAGACACATAAACTAGAAAACCTAGAAGAGATGGATAAATTCCTGGAAAAATACTACCCTCCTAGCTTAAATTGGGAAGAATTAGATACCCTGAACAGACCAATAACAAGCTGCAAGATTGAAATGGTAATTTAAAAAGTACCAATAAAAAAAGTCCAAGACCAGATGGATTTACAGCAGAATTCTACCAGACATTCAAAGAATTGGTACCAATCCTTTTGATACTATTCTGCAAGACAGAGAAAGAAAGAATCTTCCCTAATTCATTCTATGAAGTCAGTATCACCCTAACACCCAAATCAGGAAAGGACATAACCAAAAGGGAAACTACAACCAATATTCTTGATGAACATAGATGCTAAAATCCTTAACAAAATACTAGTTAACTGAATCCAGCAATTTATCAAAAAGATAATCCACCATGACCAAGTGGGTTTCATACTAGGGATGCAGGGATGGTTTAACATACACAAGTCAATAAATGTGACACACCACATAAACAGACTTAAAAATCACATGATCATCTCAATACATGCAAGAAAAGCATTTGACAAAATCCAGCATTCCTTTATGATTAAAACTCTCAGCAAAATCGGCATACAAGGGACATTCCTTAATGTAATAAAAGCCATCTATGACAAACCCACAGCAAGCATAATACTGAATGGAGAAAAGTTGAACTGGAATAAGACAAGGATGCCCACCGTCACTGCTCCTCTTTGACATAGTACTGGAAGTTCTATCCAGAGCTATCAGACAGGAGAAAGAAATAAAGGGCATCCAAATCGGTAAAGAGGAAGTCAAACTGTCACTGTTTGCCGATGATGTGATTATTTATCTTGAAAACCCTAACAACTCCCCCAGAAGGCTCTTAGAACTGATAAAAGAGTTCAGCAAAGTTTCCAGATACAAGATTAATGTACACATATTAGTAGCTCTTCTGTACACCAACAGCGACCAAGCAGAGAATCAAATCAAGAACTCAACCCCTTTTACAAGAGCTAAAAAAGAAAAGAAAAGAAAAAGAAAAAAACTTAGGAATATACCTAACCAAGGAGTTGAAAGGCCTCTACAAGGAAAACTACAAAATACTGCTGAAATAAATCATAGATGACAAAAATGGAGACACATCCCATGCTCATGGATGGGTAGAATCAATATTGTAAAAATGACCATACTGCCAAAAGTGATCTACAAATTCAGTGCACTCCCCATCAAAATACCACCATCATTCTTCACAGAATTAGAAAAAACAATTCTAAATTTCATATGGAACCAAAAAAGAGCCCACATAGCCAAAGCAAGAATAAGCAAAAAGAACAAATCTTGAGGCATCACACTACCTGATTTCGAACTATACTATAAGGCCATAGTCACCAAAACAGCATGGTATTGGTATGACTAGAGATGGAACAGAATAGAGAACCCCTAGAAATAAACCCACATACTTACAGCCAGCTGATCTTTGACAAAGCAAATAAAAAAGTGGGGAAAGGACACCCTTTTCAACAAATGATGCTGGGATAATTGGCTAGCCACATGTAGGAGACTGAAACTGGATCTTCTCTTACCTTATGCAAAAATCAACTCAAGATGGATCAAGGACTTAAACCTAAGACCTTAAACTGTAAAAATTCTAGAAGATAACATTGGAAAAACCCTTCTAGACCTTGGCTCAGGCAAGGATTTCATGACCAAGAACCCAAAAGCAAATGAAATAAGAACAAAGATAAATAGCTGGGACCTAATTAAAGAGCTTTTGCACAGCAAAAGGGACAGTCAGCAGAGTAAACAGACAACCCACAGAGTGGGAGAAAATCTTCATAATCTATACATCTGACAAAGGACTAATATCTAGAATTTGCAACAAACTCAAATCAGTAAGAAAAAAAAAATCCCATCTAAAAGTGGGCTAAGGGCATGAATAGACAACTCTGAAGATATACAAATGGCCAACAAACATGAAAAAATGCTCAACATCACTAGTGATCAGGGAAATGCAAATCAAAAGCACAATGTGATACCACCTTACTCCTGCAAGAATGGCCATAATCAAAAAATCAAAAAACAGTAGATGTTGGTGTGGCTTTGGTGATCAGGGAACACTTCTACACTGCTGGTAGGAATGTAAATTAGGACAGCCACTATGGAAAACAGTGTGGAGATTCCTTAAAGAACTAAAAGTAGGGCTACCATTTGATCCAGCAATCCCACTACTGAGTATCTACCCAGAGGAAAAGAAGTCATTATACGAAAAAGATACTTGCGCACACATGTTTATAGCAGCACAATTCACAATTGTAAAATCGTGGAACCAACCCAAATGCCCACCAATGAACGAGTGGATAAACTGTGGTATATATGTACGATGCTCAGCCATAAAAAGGAATGAATTAACAGCATTTGCAGTGACCTGGATGAGACTGGAGACTGTTATTCTAAGAAAAGTAACTCAGGAATGAAAAACCAAACATCGTATGTTCACACTGATATGTGGGAGTTAAGCTGTGAGGATACAAAGAAATAAGAATGGATTTTGGGACTTGCAGGGAAGAGTGGGAGGGAGGCAAGGGATAAAAGACTACAAATATGGTGCTGTGTATACTGCTTGGGTGATGTGAGCACCAAATTTCACAAGTCACCACTAAAGAACTTACTCATGTAACCAAATACCACCTGTACCTCAATAACTTATGGAAAAAGAAAAAAAAGGATTTGTCATTATACTTCATTGTATGATATTACCCAGTTTTGACTCTAAATTAACCTCCTTATTCCAGTAATCATTTTCCACACACCTCTTTCTCTCTTCCTCTCTGTCTGTCTCCTTCCCTTCTGTGTGTGTGTGTAATCCGCTTTGCCATTCCATATCATTTATAAGTTAAAAATCTCTCGATGTTATACAGATGCTTACTAAGAGACTTACCTATTTTTTTTGAAAATTGTATGTTTGCATTTGGCAAATTGATGAGTCAGTGATCTTCCAGGCAACTGTTTAATTAATTAATATGTGCAGGGCAAATATTAACTTTCATATTTTATGTTTAGATGCCTGGGCCAAATCTCAAGAGGGACAAGGGGACAGAGACAATCTGTTTGTGCCCTGGGCCCTACTCCAATGATTAGATGTAATCCGCTGTGATCAAGGTGTGCACACAAGGTGTGCAACACTTCCTGTGTTGAGGAAGCTCAAACTCAATTGGTGCTGCCTCTGAGCCCACCCTTGAGAGAAAGGTGCAACTCCACATCCCAAAGGATAGGCGGTAGGAAGCAGGGCCCTCGAGGCAGAGAGGACCTTTACCCTGCGGAGAGGGTCACCAGGGAAGCAGCCAGGTGCTGGATATTAGCATTTGGCAGCCAGACACCACTTTGTAATGGCTTGCGAGCAAAGGAACTTACTTAGAAGTCCACAGCAGAAGGATATGTAGGGGCTTATTTCTCAGGTCATAGGGGATACCCCTTAAAATTTACAAAAAATCACTGAAGGGGAAATGGTACTTTGCTTCCAAGGTAAATAATATGGAATGAGAGTGAGGCCTTAGGAAAATTCAGATGTTTGTGTTGATGTTACTTCATTTAAATACAGACCAAGGAGAATTGAAGACATTTTATTCATTCATGACTTAATATTTCAGCAGACCTTATTGTATTTAGGTAACCAATCTTATGGAGTCCAAGAGTCATCCTTATATAATATTTTACAACACTAAAGAAATATATTCTTAGTAGTTGGTGATACTATCCCATTCATATAAGAAAAAATAAGTAGTTGTGATTGTCAAACTTCTGAGTTTTTTTTTTTTAGCCAGCATGCTGACAACATTAGATAAGTGATGCCAGACCTGACAATTGTTTTATCTTTGAAAAATTTTGTAAACAGAGTCAGAGCTCTTATTTTTTAAAAATATTATTTTTTAGAAACTAAATTAATAAGAGATTATTAGTAGAGGAACAAGAAGGAACAGAAGAGCATCAAGAAGGTAAAATAACTTATATCCAACCAGGATACTTTTAAGAGTGAAAGGAGAAGCTATTAATAATTTATACTTGTATAAACCAGGACTGTATTAAGCAAATTGGGATTTAAGGTTCCTTTAAGGAGCAGGAGTAGCAGAATAAACTTTAAATCTTTTCTAGATATTTTCAGAAAATAGAAATGTATTTGTTATAGGTACAGAGATGCACTGTGCAGATGAGATCCCCCTTAAGAAAGTTGCTTTGTAATCAGAAGTAGTGTCAATAGGCAGACTTTACTGCCAGGCCCTGCAGATGCAGAGCATGCCTTGTCCAAGGTCATGCCCTTCCTGAGGCAGCTCTGGCCCTTTCAATCCGACACAGGACAACTCCCTCAGGCCATTTCACTCCAGCACTCCCAATGGGTTGACTTCTCTCTGCCCAGTCCTGCTTCCATTCCCACAAGTGTTGATCGCAGGAGTATGTCCCAAGTGCCCTGGTACCTGGGAGTGGTTACAGTAGGCAGGCTTCATTGTTGGGCCCTGCAGATAGAGTACTGCCTTACATCTTACATACTGCACTCCATCTCAGAGTCTGCTTCCCACAATCCCAACCAGGGACAGTGCTTGACATTGGCATGGTAAATAGAACTGTAACAGGCCATGTGCAAAGTGGATATAACCACAGACTCCAGAACACACACACAGACTGCTTGGTTAGAAGCTGGCCCCACCACTTACTAGCTATATGGCTGTGGGCAAGTTACTTAGTCTTAATTTCTTTTTCTATAAAAGGTATGTTAAGATAGAACCTACCTCAAATGGTTGCTGTGAGATTTAAATGAACTGGTACCTACAAAACAGGTAGATCAGTGATTAGAACATAGAAAATTCTCAGTTAATTAAGTCTTTGCTGCTATGATTAGTATCAGTGACATTATTTTTAGTCTGTCAGCCAGAGCTGGAAATAAACCAGCATCTTCAGGGCATAGAAAAGCCGTAACAACTTTGGATTGACTGAGTTCCCTAGGACGGAGCCCTTTCTCACATTTCAGTGCAGCGTGGGCTTCCTTACCAAGACACAGGTCCTCAGTGACTTGACTCTTCCATTACCCAGTGCTGGAATCTGGGTAATTTCAATGATCCTTGTATAATATTCTTATTTCAATGATGAAATTCCCTGCCTGCCATCCAAATTTACACAAACTCTAGATTTCTGCTTGCTATATCCCAATATTAATTCCCACAACCAGGTCCCTGATAGTTGCTCCTGGACCTCCTCAATATCCCATTATCTATTTACCTGAACCTCCAGCCATCATCTGGGTGAGCAGGTCTCTGAGACTCCCCTCAGTTTGATCTTTTGCCAACAGCATGCTCGTCCTGCCTTTCCTTTCTCTCTAGATCAATTTCCCAAGTTGAAACCCAGCTTTAATTCCCACCCAAACAATCATCTCCCATGTTTTCTCCTAGGTTTACATACCCAACCCTTTCAAGCTGCAGAGACCTCAGTCCCCTTGTTCTATAATCTGGCCTCTGCTGATGCGACCAACATTTCGGTCCCAATCATTGTGATAAAAAGGAAATCTCTCATGGCAGCTAGCCATAAGTGACACAGGGATGTTGTAAACGTGGCTCCATAATATTATACCAACCACAGTGAACGTCAAGAGACTGATGAGGGTTTAACAAATATCTCCCCAAGTGACCTACGCTGGAGTGCTCAGCACATCCGTTGCTGTTGAAGCAAAAATCTAGCTTGTAATAGCAGTAACTCCTTCTACAGTTAGAAAATGAATATTTCTTTCTGAGATATAATTCATTCATTCTGGAAAAAGGAACTGTTTGTGAGGGAAGAAAGAATACTTTTTAATTAATTTATTATTATTGTTTTATTATTGTGTTGTAACAATTATTATTTGTTATTTTTTAATTTTTTTATTATATTTTAAGTTCTAGGGTACATGTGCACAACGTGCAGATTTGTTACATATGTATACATGTGCCATGTTGGTGTGCTGTACCCATTAACTCGTCATTTACATTAGGTATATCTCCTAATGCTATCCCTCCCCCCTCCCGCGTCCCCACAATAGGACCCGGTGTGTGATGCTCCC
>NW_012101504.1:198949-235258 GCF_000951045.1 Mandrillus leucophaeus | reverse complement strand
TGAGGGAAGCTCCGTGGGCGTGGGACCCTCTGAGCCAGATGTGGGATATAATCTCCTGATGTGCCGTTTGCTAAGACACTTGGTAAAGCACAATATTAGGGTGGGAGTTACCTGATTTTCCAGGTGTTGTGTGTCTCAATTTCCTTTGGCTAGGAAAAGGAATTCCCTTCCCTCTTGTGCTTCCCAGGTGAGGCAATGACTCGCCATGCTTTAGCTCTCGCTGGTTGGACTTCACCCGTGGACCAGTCCCAACTCTCTGACATGACCCAATGAGATGAACCCGGTACCTCAGTTGAAAATGCAGAAATCACCCGTCTTCTGTGTCACTCAGGCTGGTAGCTGGAGGCTGCAGCTGTTCTTATTTGGCCATCTTGGGCGTGCCCCCAGAAAGAATATTTTGTATTGATTTTTGTCTTTAAATAAGGCAGGAAGAGTGAAGCTAAATTGTCTGCAGAATCCCCTGCTCCAACATATTGACCAATTTATTTTTATTAATAAGTAAATTTTTTACTTATAACTAATTTAAACTTTTAAACAAAATTTGTTTTTATAAAACAAACATTTTTTATTGCTAAAGAAAAACATTTAGAAGAAAGCATTTTTAGTCATATGTTAATTTTTGTGATAGGCTGTTTGCCCTGATGTTTTAAAATGCATCATGAATATAATAAATCTTAATAATTCAAATTGCCATACCTCTTATAATTTCACGTCTCTCCTTCAATTATTTTGATAAATAAAACAACTAAACATCATGTTCTGATGTTGATTTAAACTGTTTTGGGGGAAAAAGTATCAAAACAAATCCCTGCTTTAAACCAGACTGTGTGAACTCTCTACAATGAAGCTTCTGGTCACTGTAGAGTGTGCGGCCTGTAGTGAAGTCATTTCAATAAACAAGGAGGCACTTCAGGTTAAGATTTGAATTGTGACTTCAAGGGGATGGCAGGAAATTGTTTGATTTAAATCATATATATCAAAAATAATATATAGTCAAGACTTAAATACTTTGAAGTCCCGATTACCCATGACACAGATTAAAATCATTTTACAACTTCGACTATTCCTTTGCTGGTAGAAATCTACCATGGAGATGCCGAGTTGTTAGACAATGAAGCTATAGATTCATCTGTCTTTTAGTTTTCTACTCATGCTGCTGGTGTGCATTTTCAGGCTTTCCTAAAAACATCTCTGCCCTGTCTATCAGCTTTCCCTCAGGAAAGCAGTTAGCACTGTGGGAGACCAAGCACTCCTCACTGGTCCTAGAATACAGGCAACTACTGATGTTTAAAGATTTCAATGTTGACACAACCTATTATGATCCTGAATGTGGTTTCTAACATGTCCATATTACCAGCACACTACATTTCCACTGTAACTATTTTATCCCTAATCATAGACAGATAAGTCCCTAAAGAAAAAACATTCTTTTTAAAGACAGAGGATCCTAGCTCACTGTACTCCTCTGACATTTGAGGGAGATTCAAATACTTCCACAAGAGTGTTTAACTCCCACCCACCAAATCCTGTTTTGACATGCATAGTTTATCAATTATACTGGTTTTCTTTTCTTTCAGCCACTGTACAAATTATCTTTAAGAATTGATGCTAGAAAACGTGTTCACAACCAAAATAAGAAAAACCTGCACTGAAATTTATACCAATCATTCTTCAAATGATTCCAAATTTCCAAATTATTATGCATTTTGGAGCTGGAGAAAAAATACTCATAGCATATTTTGGGTCAACTCATTTCAGATAAAAGAATGCAGAGTAAAGTTAATTCCACTACCTTTAATTCACAAATACTCAATAGACTCTCTTGCCTCTTATATCCTTGCATTTGGCACCATCCCAGAGCTCTGAGGTAATATGAAAACATCATTGGATATACATTTTTTTTCTTTTTCAAATTTTATTTTTGATTCAGGGCATACATGTGCAAGCTTAATACTTTGGTATATTGCCTGATGCTGATGTTTGGGTTCCAAATGAATCTATTACGCAGGTACTGAGCATAGTAACCAACAGTTTTTCAACCCTTGGCCCCCTTCTATCCTCCGCTCTCCAGTAGTCCCCAGTGTCTATTGTTGCCATTGTAATGTCCATGACTACCCAGTATTTAGCACCCACTTATAAGTAAGAACATATGATATTTGGTTTTCTGTTCCTGCATTAATTTGCTTAGGAATGCAGCCTCCAGTTCCATTCATGTTGCTGCAAAGGGCACGATTTTGCTCTTTTTTGTGGCTGTATTAGTATTCCACAGTGTATATGTACCACATTTTAAAAATTCAATCCACCACTCATAGACATCTAGGTTGATGCTGCGTCTTTGCTATTGTGAATAGTGCCATGATGAATATGCAAATGCCCACGTCTTTTCGGTAGAACAATTTGATTTCTTTTGAATATATACCCAGTAATGAGATTGCTGGGTTGAATGGTAGGCCTGCTTTTAAGTGCTTTGAGATATCTCCAAACTGCTTTCCATAGGGGCTGAACTAATTTACATTCCCACCGACAATGTATAGTGTCTCCTTTTCCCCACAGCCTCACCAACATCTGTTGGTTTTTTTGACTTTTTAATAATAGCCATTCTGAGTGTATGAGATGGTGTCTCACTGCGGTTTTGACTACTTGCATCTCTCTGATGATTAGTGACGATGAACGTTTTTTCTTGTTTCTCGGCCACTTGTATGTCTTCTCTTGAGAAGTGTCTGTTTGTGTCCTTTACCCACTTTTTAGTGGTATTTTTTTCTTGTTGATTTATTTAAGTTCCTTATAGATTTTGTATATTAGTCTTTTGTCAGATGCGTAGATTAAGAATATTTTCTCCCGTTCTGTAGGTTTTCTTTTTACTTGATAGTTTATTTTGCTGTGCAGAAGCTCTTTAGTTTAATTAGGTCTCAATTGTCAATTTTTGTTTTTGTTGCAATTGCTTTTGAGGATTTAGTCATAAATTCTTTACCAGGGCTCATATCCAGAATGGTGTTTCCTAGGTTTATTCTTCTAGGATTCTTAAAGTTTGAGGTCTTACATTTAAACTTTTAATCCATCTTTAGTTAATTTTTGTATATGGTGAAAGGTAAGGGTCCAGTTTTGTTCTTCTGCATATGGCTAGGCTAGCCAGGTATTCTAGCACTATTTATTGAATAGAGAGTCCTTTCTCCATTGCTTATTTTTGTCACTTTTGTCAAAGATTAGATGGCTGTAAGTGTGTGACTTTATTTCTCAGTTCTCCATTCTGTTCCATTTTCTCTGTTTCATTACTTAGGACAATGGGGCTTCTGTCCCCTGACTACATTTGACATCCAAGAAAAAGACTCTAAGTGCCCTAGTTTGTGCCATGCTATCACTCCTGTGACCAAGAGGATAGAATAAAATAATTTTTTGAGGTGGAAGGAAATGAAGCTCCTCAAAAGAAAAGAGAAACTGTCCCCTGATAGAAGGAAAAAATAACCGCTGCCCACTTTGAAAAACACCACGGTCTTCAACTTTGACTTTCAGCAAGTTACTGCCTGTTTGAATGCCTAGAATACATTGCTTATAATTGCTATTTCAGATATCATTGAAACTGAAACCTTTTATTCCTGATTCATGCTCTATTCAGATGTCCCAAGTCTTGACCCCCAAAAGTCTGACATCCTTATCCACACCAACCCAGACCAGGGTCCCTTTGAACTAAAAGCAGACAGTGACACTCTTGGCTTGCTCTTTAACAGAGAGCTCAATTAAATAAGAGAGGTAGTTCCCTTATTGTGTTCACTTATCATTGATATTGAAATAATCTTGAGAAATACAATAGTTTTCCCTAAGGACTTCAGGACTTTCAATTATAAGCCAAATATATGCCTAGTCCATAACTTTGACAGGGTTCTTGTACTCTCCAGTGTGGTTCCAAGAATTGGGGATAGACTGGTAAGGGCAAGAGAAAGACCAAAAAAAAAAAAAAAAAGACAAAATTTTCATTAAAATATACAATTACTGTAAATGTCAGATGAGCTGCCTACAAGACAAAGAGAATGACACAAGGCTAAGATAGATTTGAGTCCTTTCCATTTTAAAAGCGGTGAGTCATTGGCCATTATTCCACATGGTGGCCTAATAATACTGGGGAGATTTATAAGAAAAATTAAAAAGTAATCCAGACTGTGCACCAGTGGCACCATTCATTGGTCATATCCTGCTAATTGTTCTTTCTATTAGCTTCCCAGATGAATACCATTCTGGCAACAGCAAAAAAAAAAAAAAAAAAAAAAAAAAAAAAAAAGATTCCCAAGGTTATAGCCCATTTCATTTCTAAAATAGTCAAATTCCTACTAAGATGATAAATCAGTGTTTCAAAAGAAATGACTCATTCACTGTCTGGCAGGTGAATCATTACTGGATTAAGAGTTCCTAATAATATTATAGATGTAATAATGTATTATAGCTCTTTTAAATAGTAGGTCAAGAATTATGAACCTTGCCTTTTAATCCATATTGCCTTAAAAAGCTATTATAACTAAGCACATAAAAATTAAATACATTTTGCCAGGAGTTGATAAAGATAATTTATTATTAAATTTGGTGCCAGAAATATGGCTATAATGGTAACTAAAAACAGAACAGAACAAACAAACAAAACCTATCAGGATCAATAACCACTCAAAAGGAAAAAAAAGGAGTTTGAATTATAATACTCTCAAATCAATGGCCCTCATCAGTTTAAATTTTTTTCAATAATCCAGAAAATCAGTTATTGATACCTGACAAATAGGGAGTGAACTACATAAAAATCACATTAAAATCCATACCATTTACCTTTGATGCCATACACAAAAGAGAGCAAAATAATATAGATCTATTTTACTCAATGCGATGAAGTGAATTCAACTTTTAAAATGCAATGATTCTCTCAAACAATTGGGTCTTTTTCTCATTGATGAATTGGTGGATTTATTACTGCGTTGTTAGATTTGGTGGCGATAATCTGAGCCAACCTTGAAATGTTAGTCTGTCCAGGGTCTGCTCATCAGTGGCTCTCTCTATCATGGTTGATTATGTTTTTCATCAGCCAGTGATTTCACTTACCAAAATGAGGTCAGTAGCTATGCCAGCTCACTCCACTTCCTTTTAAATAGCTCAGATGTTTTATAAACCAAGAAAATAGAAGCTTCTATGAGATTAAATCAAACCAAGGTTCAAGGCTCATGGTGCAGAGAAACAGATTTCAGTGAATATTGGGAAGAACTGAAAGGTGAAGAGTTGTTTCCATCTCAGGGGGACAGCTGAGAGATTGTTTTACTGCAGGTGATATGTCTGCATGTTACTTACTCATCACACCTGCCAACCTTGAAAGGGTCTCTTTGTCATTACTTATAACTGCCAATTTACAAGATGGCCCAATAGGGAATGAAAGAACCAACTGGAACAAATAGAGGTTTTACCACAGCTGCTGTCTGCCTACTCTAGTCAGCACAAGTAGTGAATCTTAAATAGGAAGGAGCAACCCAAATACTTTTCCTTTCGGGTCACTAGACATCACAGGCCTGCGTGATGGGCCCTGGCCTCAGCAGCTGACATTCGTGGAATGCTGTGGACCAGGTGTTCAGATTCATAGCTGAAAGGGCTTGATTTGGTCATATAAAGACTTTCTGTATTAACTGGTTCAGGAGATACCTAGAATTTTTCCTAGTAACGTTACCTTGGGTTCATATTCCAAGGAAGATGCAACCAATTAAGCAGAAGCATCAGTAAAAAGACTCAGTGCAGCAATAGGGGACCCACCCAAGGAAAACCATGACAGTCAGATTAAATGGAAACGAGATCTGCTGAAATTGAAAAAAATAAAAAAGACTTTGGACTGCCTACAACATTTCTGCTGTGCTGTTGATCACCCTCTGGTCATGCTTGTGTGTAAAGGCATTTCAGGCTAGAGACTGTTCTGGGCACATTATAGGCTCCTCTGTTCACCCTGATCTTACTTTGATTTGACCTTTTAGTTAAATTGGCATTTTGAAGGTGTTTGGAAACTATGCCTTAGGGAAGGAGCTTGCAGTGGTGAGCAGAGAGAGTACTGATGCAAACGATCACAATTTATAACCATTTTGGTTGCCTGTTGACAGGGGAAGGTCATGAGACAGTGTTCTGAATATATTCCTGGGGACTATGTCAACCCCCTAAGGTGGCTGCAGGTTAAAATTTCATTTGGATGTGGCTTTAAAGCATAATAGAATGGCCTGGGGAGCTTTTAAAGGTACCCATGCCTGGACCTCACCCTTGGGCATTCTGATTTAATTGGACTCGAATAGAGCCCAATTATCAGAGTTTTTAAAAAGCTCCACTAATACTTCTGACATGCAGCCATGGCATAGAAGTCCTGCTTTATTTCAAGAAAAGCAGGAGAAAAGCCATATACAGAGACATGGTGAGCTCTGTTCTATGAAGGCATGTCTGCTGCTATCCTAATGGCACTGGCTCTGTCATTTGATGAGACGCCTCAGCTTCAGAGATGCTTGCTTCTGTGTTTCTTCACCAGCTATTTTATGTATCAGAAACATTTGCACAAAATTATTCAGGTTGGGATCTTATTACCTTCTTCTTCCTTCAATAGTCATGATATATATGTAGTGCCTGGCATGCATGTGGCATGTATACCAGTTAATATCTTAAAATAATTATGGTATCTGGCAAAACTTGATTTTAAGGAACTCTTGCTGAAAGAATGCCACAGTGATCATTATAACACTAATGGCCTTTCAAAAGTATAAATCTTCTCTAATTTGGCCTTAAATTTTCTTTTAAGTTGGCATTAAAGAGATCCTTCTGTATCTAAAATTTGATATTCAACCACAGTAAGGAAGGCTACAGTTTTTAAATTGACACAATTTCTTTGATAAAGTAAAGGCTGTCAAAATTATATGTAGAAGCCCTAAGGCAGGAGGAAAGATACTTTCCATCTTGGTGGTAAATAAAGTTCTTGACAGTCAGTGTCTGAGTGAAGGAAGAGAGTGGTCCAGCTGGCACTCTCCTGATAGTCATTCTTTGGTATGATGGAAGGAGATTTAAGGAAGGGGGACATAATTAGGTTTCATCAAAATATCATGACAGAATCCTCTCCTCTGTGGGACTAGCCTTATGGAAAAGATTATCATACCCAATGTCATTCTATAAATCGGTTGCGCTATGCAGTCTATGATAAAAAATGTTTGACATTCCATGAAGCCTAAATGAAGAAAGCACAGCACATGAATTATGATTTAAGTGGGAAAGCAACCTCATAGGAAGAGAGCAGTTTAGTCCATGACAAGAAATTCGGGCTTTGCAATTCCTCTGTGTTCCAAGTTTCAATGGGCTGATAAATAAGAAGTGGTGAATGATTGACTTTGTTGCAGAGTATGCAACATTATGTGAGAATTAGAATGGATATTGGATATTGGCTCATTAGTCCCAAAAATGTATTTGGCTTTTAATTTTGTAGTGCAAGCACAAAACTTGGCATTAGGAGTCTGGGTTCTAACCCCAGATTTTCAAGTAAGTAATGGTGAACAACGAAATATCTCTGGATCTTTTTTAAAAATCACCTGTAAACAATAGAATCTCTTCACTCATTTGTTGGTTTATTCAAGAAACATTCCTGGTTGCCTATTACGTGCTTAAGCACCTTGCTAGGCACTGAGGATACAGAGGTGCAAACATGGGCCTTGTTCACAGTTTATAGCCCAGACAACTAAGTAAATATTGATTGTTCAGTGCTGTCAATACAATAGTAGAAACATATAGAAAACAAGCAAGAAAGTAACTAACTTGGTTGGGGAAGGGAGGTGAGAATCTCAGTGCAGACTTAAAGAACAAGAACTTCTTGAGCAAGGTCATGAACATAAAGATCCACATTAGTTTAAGATTCTGTGATCTTAAAATTGTAAATAAACAGTTTAATAATAAATGGATTTATATGGGCCACTTGCTGTCTCTTCTAGGTATAAGTTGCAAGAGTTTGTCCATCAGTTCTGTAGACCTGTGAATCATTTAGAGCACTGGCAGCATCATTTTATCACTCTTCCATAGTGCTGTACCAGGCCCCATCCTGGAAAGCATCATGGTGCCACAGTCCCTCAATTCAATCATTATGGATGTCTACCATATGCTTGGCTTTGTACCACACACTAGGAAGATGAGAAAGAGCAAGACATGATTCTGCTTTTAATGAGTTTTTAGGCAACTAAAGAAAAAGATTTACAAATGAAAGCGTTATAGAGTAATGAACACTGTAATAGAGATAGGTAAAGTCTCTACGTTTGTGTTTGCGGAAACACACAAAAACAGGGTGCTTAGTTTTGACTGGGAGTAGAGGTATTAGAAGAATAATAACACCATTGTTCATGTATTGAGCTCTTATATCATGCTGCCATTTTCCATGATCGTCTCATTTAATTCTTCTTATAATTCTGTAAGGTAAACATTATTACCCCTTCCAACAGATGAAAAGAAAAACTGAGGCCTAGAGAGGTTAGTAATCTAACCCCAAATCAGTTATTTTTTAATAAAGTGAGTTTCATATGCAACTCTGCCTGTGGCCAGAACCCTCATGTGTTAGCCATAATTTGACACTCCTTCCCAAAAGGAAACTTTCCTAAGGAAGTGGTTGTATTAATTTCCTAGGCTGCCATAATACATTACCACAAACTGAATGGCTTAAAACAACAGAAATTTATTCTTTTACAGCTCTGGAAGCTGTAAGTTTAAAAACAAGTGTTAATAAAGAGAATTAAAAATAAAAACCATATGACCATCTCAATAAAATCCAATATTCCTTCAAGATAAAAACTCTCAACAAACTAGGCATCAAAGGAACATACCTCAAAATAATAAAAGCCATCTATGACAAACTCACAGCCAACCTCATACTGAATGAGCAAAAACTAGAATTATTTTGTTTGAGAACTGGAACAATCAAGGATGCCCACTCCTACCACTACTATTCAATATATACTGGAAGTCCTAGTCAGAGTAATCAGATAAGAGAAAGAAATAAAATGCATCCAAATAGGAAGTCAAATTATCTCTCTTCACTGACAATGTAATTTTATACCTATAAAACCCTAAAGTGTTCACCAAAAGATTCCTAGACCTGATGAATGATTCCAGCAATGTCTCAGGATACAAAATCAACATACAAAAAGTCAGTAGCACTTCCATATACCAATAATATTCAAACTGGGAGCCAAATTAAGAACACAATCTCTTTTCAATAGCCACACACAGAAAATATACCTAGAAATCCATCTAACCAAGGAGGTGAAATCTCTACAAGCAGAACTACAAAACGCTGTTTAAAGAAATCATAGATAACACAAACAAATGGAAAATCATCCTATGCTCATAGACTAAAAGGATCAGTATCATTAAAATGGTCATATGGCCCAAAGCTATCTATAGATTCAATGCTATTCCTATCAAATTATCAATGTCATTTTTCACAGAATTAGAAAAAACTCTTCTAAAATTCATATGGAATCCAAAAAGAGCCAAGACAATCTTAAGCAAAAAGAACAAAGCAGGAGGCATTACATTACACAACTTAAAATTACACTACAAGGCTATAGTAACCCAAACAGTGTGTTACTGGTACAAAAATAGACACATAGACCAGTGGAAGAGAATAGAGATCCCTGAAATAAAGCCACACACCTACAACCAACTGATCTTTGACAAAGTCAACAAAAATAAACACTGAGGAAAGGATACTCTTTCAATAAATGGTGCTGGGAAAACTGACTATATGTGGAGGAATGAAACTGGACCCCTAGTTCTCATTATGTACAAAAATTACTCAAGATGGATTGAAAACTTAAATGTAAGACCTCAAACTGTAAAAATCCTAGAAAAAAAACTACAAAATATCCTTTTCTACATTGACCTAGGCAAAGAACTTATGATTAAGCCCTCAAAAGGAAATGCAACAAAAATAAAAATTGACAGTTGGGACCTCATTAAACAAAAGAGCTCTGCACAGCAAAATCAACTATCAGTAGAGTAAACAGAATACCTACAGAGCGGGAGAAAGTATTATCAAACTATGCATCCAACAAAGGATAATATTCAGAATCTATAAGGAACTTAAATAAATCAACAATTAAAAAAACAAATAACCCCACTACAAAGTGGGCCAAGGACATAAACAGACACTTCTCAATAGAAGACATACCCTGCACATGTATCCTGGAACTTAAATTCAGTTAATAACAACAACAAAAAAGACAAACATCCAACAAACATATGAAAAAATGCTCATTGTCAGAGAAATGCAAATCAAAACCACAGTGAGATACAATCTCACACCAGTAAGAATGGTGATTATTAAAAAGCCAAAAAATAACAGACATTGGCGAGTCTGTGCAGAAAAGGGAACTCTTATACACTGTTGGTGGGAAAGCAAATTTTAGTTCAGCCCCTGTGGAAAGCAGTTTGGAGATATCTCAAAGAACTAAAAGTAGAATTACCATTCAATCCAGCAATCCCATTACTAGGCATATACTCAGGCAAATAAATTGTTCTACCGAAAAGTCATCTGCACTCATGTGTTTATAGCAGAACTATTCACAATAGCAAAGACATGGAATCAATCCAGGTGCCCATCAGTAATGGACTGGATAAAGAAAATGACACACACACACACACACCATGAAATACTATGCAGCCATAAGAAATGAACAAACAAAATCCTGCCCTTTGCAGCCACATGGATGCAGCGGGAGGCCGTTATTCTGAGCAGAATTAGAACTAACACAGAAACAGAAAACTAAATACCGTGTTTTTTTTTCCCTTATAAGTGGACACTAAACACTGAACACAAATGGACATAAAGATGGGATCAATAAATATTGGAGATTCCAAAAGGATAAGGAGGGAGAGGGACCAGAGTTGAAAATTACCTATTGGGTACTATGTTCACTACGTCGGTAATGAGATCATGAGAAGCTCAAACCTCAGCATCATGCAATATAGCCATGTAACAAATGTACACATGTATCTGCTGAATCTGAAATGTAAAATAATAACAAGAATAATAATAATAAAATAAAGTCAAGGTGTTGGCAAATCTATGCTTTCTTTGCAAGCTCTAGGGGAGAATCCCTTTTTGCCTCTTCCAGCTTTTGGTCCCTGTAGGCGTTTCTTGGCTTGTGGCAGCATAATACCAGTCTCTGCCTCCTTTTTCACATGGCCTTCTCCTCTGTGTCTCAGTCTCTTCTCCTTTCTGTCTCTCATAAGAACACTGGTAATTAGATGTAGGGCCCACCGTAATACAGAATGATCTCATCTCAAGATCTTTACCTTACTGATATCTGCAAACACTTATTTTTTTTCAAATAAGGATCCATCCACAGGTACCAGATTTTTGGAGCACCACAAATCGACCCACTAAAATGGTACTTTAGTGGGGTTTTCAGGACAGGTTGAAGTTAGTCAGAATGGGAGAGACAGCAGAGGTAACAATTGGTTCAAAGACCAGACATTTAAGAATATGCCATATGAAACAAATCCTGCACGATCTCACTCATATGTGGAATCTAAAAAAGTTGATTTTCTAGAAGGAGAGAGTAGAATAGTGGTGACAGAGGCTGGGAAGGGTAGCAGGAAGAAGGGGTGTGGGAGAGGTTGGTCAACAGACACAAAGTTACAGTTATACAAGAAGAATAAATTCTGGTGTTCTATTACACAGTAGGATTGCGATAGCAAATAACAATGTAGTGTATATTTCAAGATAGCTAAAAGATAAGATTTTGAATGTTGTCACCACAAATAAACTAGCTTAAAATGATGAATGTGATACTTACCTCAAGTTGATCATTATAAAATGTATGCATTTATTAAAATATCACAGTGTTCCCCGTAAATACGTACAATTATCATGTGTCTGCTATAAATAAAAAAGTTTTTAAAAAGAGACAATGCCATCCTAGGAAACTACATTTATAGTATTACATCCTAGGAAACTTTGTTATAATGGGAATGCTAATACAAAAATAAACAACAAACAATATGCTGAGAAATGAGGTTCAAAAACTAGATGGTAACAGGATAATAGAGAGTCTTGCCCACTAAGCTAAGTGGTTAGGCTATATTCAAACTTGAGAGTCATTCAAAAATCTTTATGTAAGGAAAATGTAATTAATTATGCATATGATAAAAGTCACTCTAATGCCAGTGGAGGAAGCAGTATAGAATGTGAGTCTGTGGGCAGGGAAATTCATTAGGAGGCATTTGATAAAACCCAGATGAATGAGAATGGATCAAAAACCATTAAAAGGGAAAGGAATTATGAAATCAAGTGATTATAAGTGATAGATTTGATCAGATTTGACAATCAATTGGACACATAGAACTAAAGAAAAAAAAGCTGAAAATGAGTTGGAGGTTTTAACATGGACCACTGGGGTTGACAGTGCCGTTCACCAAAAAAGAAAACAACAGGTGCAGTGACATGAGGAAGGAGAACTAATTTTGCTGTAGACCTGTTGACCTTTAGGACCTTAAAGATATACAAATGGACTAGACAGTTGAATGTAGAGAGCTGCTGGTTAGTTTTGTGTAATGCAATTCTGCTACTTCCTCTAGAACGTGACTCTTCACAGAATCCATGTTTTATTCATATTTACATTCCTAACAGCACACCTGGTGATAATGACAGGAGGCAGAGAAATTCTAGGCAGACGGGGCAGGTCCCTGGCAAAACCCCACCTTCGTGCTAAAAAGCCTGAAACCTACAGCCCAAAGTGAGAACTTCCATCCCTATGTGTCTGCTCTCTCCCAATTGGTTCTTTCTAAATATTATCTTTTTACCAATCGAATGTTTCCTTTTCCAAAACTACCTATGACCCACCCCACCCCCATCCTGTGCCTATAAAGACCCCAGACTCAGTCAGCAGAGAGAAGAAGTAATTGGACTTCGGGAAAAAGTGGTTGGATGCTGGGGAGAGGCGACTTTGAAATTGGGGCGGTATGAGGTAACTTGACTTCAGAAGAGAGAGGCAGAGAGGTGGTTTGACTTCAGAGGAGAATTACCTGCCCTTCCCATCTCCTTTCCAGCTCCCCTCTCCACTGAGAGCTGCTTTCATCACTCAACAACATTCTCCACATTCACTGTCCTTCAATTCATCCACATGACCTCATTCCACCTGGGCACCAGACAAGAATTCAGGATGCACAGGGTGTGGGTACTGAAAAAGGTGGTCACGCTGGCCCTTTTCCCTAGCTGGCAGAAGTAGCCACCCCACATGATGAGGCAAAGGGCACTGAACTGGTAACACACTGCTGTCTGCAGACAGCAGAGCTAAGAGAGCACTGTAACATGCCCTCTGGGGCCTTGGGGGTCACAAGTACCCCACCTGAATGCTGCTGCAGGGCCTACATGGAGTTTGCACCTGCCAGTGCCAAAGCGGCCAGTTCCTGCATTCACTCACTCTGGTTCCTGCACTCACTAGCTTGCTTGCTCCCTCCTGCGAGGTGTGGAGCCCAGTGGACCTGAGTGAGTGGAGCTTGCTCCTGCTGGTGCCAAAGCAGCCAGTTCCTGCACTTGTTGCCCCAGTTCCTGTGCTCATTTGCTTGCACATTCCCTCCTGTGAGGGGTTGAGCAGGGCAGGCTGAGTAAACGAGGTACTCCTGTTGGAAGTCCTGAGAAGGGGTCAAGAAAATCTTCTGTATCACTGTCTTTGAGTAGGAGTTATAATCTCTGCTGAATTAATTTCAAAGTCATTACTATTAACTTGATGTCAATGAAACTATAATAACCTATAAATGATCACGCATTGATTTTTTAAATATGTGTGATGTATTGATATTTTAGATATGTGTGGTGTATTAAGCAGGTTTCTTTCCATGTAGGTCTTTTATTAGAATGTCTCCATTCTGTGAGAAGGAGAAATGACTTTCTAACTGCTGAGTTTAGACGAGGAGCTGGGCCTGCACGGTTTACAAACTCATTCTTTCTGTGAGTGCCTCCCCCTGCTGAGGGCACACATCTGCTCTGTTTCTCCTCACCACACAGGGACAGAGCCTGAGGGGGATGCCTGGTGCCACCTGAAACAGACAAGACTGTCTGAGGCTGAGGATCAGAACTTACTGCGTCTGCACCTAAGCCCTGAAAGTCCCGTCAGTAATAATGCTGAGTTTGTTAGAGCCGTCCTCCTGAGTCTTGCATAAATTATTGATTCCTAAAATCCCACCAGACATCTTTGTGGGCCTAATTTCTCTCACTAAAACAAAATTGACTCGTTCCTTATGCAAATCTTTCAAGAGTTCCTCTTTAAGTAGAAAAGTTTTTTAAATTAATTTTTATTTTATCCATCTGTGGGAGAAAAATTATCTCCATTTATTTTGTTTTACATGTGTCTAAACAGAAGTCTTTATTTTACCTAATTTAAAGCATTATTTGAACTACTAAATTAATATATATTTATCATAAAACATTGAAATTATGACCAAATGAAACTGTTTCTTTAAAAGAAATAATCTATAATTTACCAGATGGAAAAATAATTACAATTTTTTGGTGACTATCCTTCTAATCATTTTGCTTTGCAGACATATATTGTTTGTTTCTTGATATACAAAAAATGTCTTACCATCAGTCTATTTTATGAAAAGTTCTGATGAAATGCAATTCCATGTCACAAGATTTACTTTAATGTCATTTTATGTGACTTAATGTTACTTCCTTGTATTGATAAACTAGAGTTTACTTAATCAATTTCTTGCTTTTAGGCATTTAGATTATTTTTATTTTGATACTACTATAAACACTTTTGAAGAACATTCTTGCAGCTTAGTCTTTGTGAATATTTATGGCATTTTCTTATAATACATTCTTAAAATTGAGATTTTTAAGGTATTGAGGCATTTTGCCAGAATTTTTATCAACTACATAAACGAACAAGTTCATTGTCATTATTTAAAACATTTGATGATATAGTAGATGTACTGGCATTTCCAGTGGTCCTTGCAGATGCACACGCTACCTACTTCTACCCTGTTCTATGTTCCAGGAGGCTGATGCCTAAAGACCAGGGACTAATTTCCTCGTCTCTGGATTCTGGTGAGGTTTGGCCCAGGGAAGGCAGCAGCAGGATGTTGGAATGCTGGTGGAAAGAGAATGTGTTTATTCTCATGGCCCTCTCTAGGCCAGCATGATTAGGAGTAGCTACAATTATCTTCTGTAGGGTGTCCCTTTTATAAGCTGCAAACCAAAAAGTATCTGAGACAGGAATCAATCAACTTAGAAGTTTATTTTGCCAAGTTTAAGAACATGCCCAGAAGAAAAGAACATGGAATCACACAGCCCGTGGTTTGTGCTTTTCTCCAAAGGTGATTCTCAGGGCTTCAATATTTAAAGGGGAAAAGTGGGCTGGAGGGGAAAGAAGGAGGGTATGGTAATCACATGTTGTCAGAGAAAAGGAGCAGCTAGAGGAAAAGTGAATTATGTATTCACCTTGCACTCAGTATATAAGCACCCTACATAAGATAAGGTGAATATAGAGTAGCTACCTGTGGAGATACTTAAACTTTTATCTGTAGCTATCTGCTTAGGAACAAAAGGAGAGGCAGTTTCTTGCATGACTCAACTTTCAGCTTCATTTTTTCCTTTTGGCATAGCGAATTGGGGTTTTTATTTTCTTTTCACAAAACCAAAGCTCTCCCAGGATTCTAATAAATACTGCCTTCCCTTGTCCCATCAGGCCAATAATGGTGAGGGTTTTCCATGATTACTATTAGCAGAGTGCCCCACCATTCCTAATTAAGGTATCGCCAGTGTTAAAACAGCCCCCTCTTTAAACTCTCTTCATCTGTCTCCTACCAGGACTTGGACTAAAATATTAGGCTGAGCACAAATTTGTAAACATAGGATGATACAGGGTGGTCTATATAAAATGCCTGTGAATAAAAACTAGCAAAGTAAACACTTTCTATCCACTCTTCATACTGTGATATGCTTGTCTCCAGGATGCTAGCTTTTTTTCTATTAACAGGTTGGTTAGAATCATTAAAAACATCAAGCTACTTTTTAAAAGCTTAAAGAAAAATTAGTTTTCTCATAAGAAATTAAAAATTAAGAGTTTCCAGTATGTTGAAACATTGTCAAGTATGAATTTTTGCCATTTTATAACATTGAAATAAGTAGCTTATTTTAAGCAAATGTTCAGAAATATTTATTTTTAAATTATAACAAGATATAGAGGAGCACCAGCCAGAATTTACCTACAATTTTCAGTTACGCTCTTCTCTAGCACATTGCATACAAGGTCTGCATATTGAGAGATGTTTCAGACTTTGCAGTCTCTTTAATTTTGTGGCTCCATCTCATATTTTTCTGCTAAGATTTTGCTAAGCTAAAACGCCTTGCCAATGTCAGTAATCTGTTGCTTTTTTTAAACATAGTCTCCTTTGGTAATCTCTACTCACCGATTCTTCACCCAGGAGCCACTTTCTGGGGTTAACAATCAAGAAACAATGTCACTGAGCATCATCCTGAACCTTCTGCACACTATAGCACCACATAGCTGTGAGTGAGTGATGCCAACTGTATGGTACCCGGCATTGTGCTGAGATGACTGTTACATTAGCTCAGCTTGGCTACTGGACAATATTCCTGCAGGAAGTCTTAAAAACATTTCTCAAGCAGTTCAAGACATATTATTCTATTCTTTTTCTAAATTTAGTATGTGTTTATTTTAAAAGTCACTAATTTTGCTACTATATTCCAAAAAAGAGTAAAGTCATAACAGAAATGGAGAGCTAGATGTATCATACTTACAAAAAGCCTGTTATGACAACACCTCAAAGCTGCAATGGGTTGGCAAATACACATGTTCTAATATCCTCAGGAATAGATATAAACACCTTTTCCTCAGTGGTAACATACAGATATATAGATATAGATTAGATATAGATGTATAGATTCAGATATAGATATAGATGGATAGACAAATGTAGATATTTGCTGTCAAGTTGCAGTTCAGAGAATTTGCCATCCTAAAAAACGTTATCTAGTCTATGACTAAAAATAAAAATTTTTTGCCAGGCGCAATGACTCACATCTATAATCCCAGCACTCTGGGAGGCCGAAGTGGGTAGATCACCTGAGGTCAGGAGTTCAAGACCAGCCTGGCCAACATAGTGAGACCTCGTCTCTACCAAAAATACAAAAGTTATCTGGGCAATGTGGCACGTGACTGTAATCCCAGCTACTAGGAAGACTGAGGCAGGAGAATGACTTGAACCCAGGAGGCAGAGGTTGCAGTGAGCCGAGATTGCATCATGCACTCCAGTCTGGGAGACAGTGCGAGACTCCATCTCAGAAAATAAAAATAAAATAAAATAAAAGATTTTTCCCTATTTTGTCTTAAAATTACTTAATTGTTCTAGATAGCCCTGAAGGACTAACAAAAGTGGCAAAATAAGCCTGTAATCTCATGGCACTTTGGGAAACCGAGGCGGTGGATCACTTGAGATCAGAAGTTTGAAACCAGCCTCACCAACATGGGGAAACCCCTGACTCTACTGAAAATACAAAAATTAGCTGGGTGTGGTGATGCACGCCTGTAATCCCAGCTACATGGGAGTCTGAGGTAGGAGAATCACTTGAACCTGGGAAGCAGAGGTTGCAGTGAGCTGAGATCCTGCCACTGCACTCCAGCTTGGGTAACAGAGTGAGACTCCATAACAAAAAAAAAAAAAAAAAAAAAGGTGGTGAAATAAGATATCATCCATGAGAAGTTGAAGAAGTTAATTATTTGGTATAATTATTAGTTTGATGTTGTTGAGCCTTTACAGGTGTAAGACAATAGACCATATTAGATATTTAAGAGTTCATATGTAAAGTTTAAATTGTGATTTTTTTAAATTGCCAAAATAATATTTCAAATAGTAGTTTTGAACTTATAGTAATTCCAATTTATGTTTCTGCTTGAAACTTCATTGTAGTTCCTGAATGTTTTTTTAAATACGTCAGCCTGAGAGAACTAGACATAATTGAAGAGCCTGTTGAACAGTTAGCAAATACTTGTACTATGTATCCTTAATAAAGTATGACAGCCCCCTAGATTAATTTTTTGTTCAATTCAGCTTGAAATGCTACTATTCTTGAGTCAAGTTTCAGTGTAGTTATAAAGCATTCTAATTCATGGGTGTCAGTTTAGTCTCTGGAGTACTTGAAATGCCAGAAGAGAACACTGAGAATTAAAATAACAAACAATTAAATATAAAAAGGCTACCGGGTATAATCTCCATTCCCTAGTTCTTCCCAGACCAAATGTATACAAAATTACATGAAAATGAGCTCTACTTATCATCTTCAACAAAACAGTGTTTAACTAGTTTTGTACAATGCCAAGTAGTTTGGAGTGCTATACGTAATTAAATGCTGCAGAAGTCTAATTCCTTTGATGACAAAGAGAATTTAAAGTAGAGGGAATTTCAGGCAAAAATATTACCCTTCCCCATGAGCTTTAACCCACTTCCTTTCAACATTAGAAATGGATCACATTCAATAGACATCAGTATTTCAAATACTACTTGAAATTGCAAGTGCTAGATCATCAACAATGACACCCTGTATTCCCTAGGTGAAAATAAAACAAGTGGAAATCTAGAAGAAATTAAAATGGCCTATGATATGTTTTGGTTCTGTGTCCCCACCCAAATCTTATTGCAAATTGTAATCCCCACGTGTTGAGAGAGGGATTTGGTGAGAGGTGATTGGATCATGGAGGGGGGTTTTCTCCCATGCTTTTCTCATGATAGTGAGTGAGTTCTCATGAGACCTGATGTTTTAAAAGTATGTGGCAGTTGCTCCCTCTCGCTCTCTCTTTCTGCCACCATGGTAAGAAGTGCTTGCTTCCTTTTTACCTTCTACTATGATTGTAAGTTTTCTGAGGTCTCGTAGTAATACTTCCTGTTAAGCTTGCAAAACTGTGAACCATTACCCAGTCTCAGATAGTTCTTTATATCAGTGTAAAACTGACTAATACAGAAAATTAGTACCAAGAGAGTGGGGCACTGCTATAAAAATACCTGAAAATGTGGAAGCGACTTTGGAACTGGGTAACGGGCAGAGGTTGGAACAGTCTGGAGGGCTCAGAAGAAGATGGGAAGATGTGGGAAAGTTTGGAACTTCCTAGAGACTTTTTGAATGGTTTTGACCAACATGCTGATAGTGATGTGAACAATGAAGTTCAGGCCGAGGTGGTCTCAGATGGAGATGAGGAAATTATTGGGAACTGGAGCAAAGGTCACCCTTGCTATGCTGTTTGTTTGTTTGTTTGTTTGAGATGAAGTCTTGCTCTTTTGCCCAGGCTGGAGTGAAGTGGCATGATCTTGGCTCGCTCCAACCTCTGCCTTCCGAGTTCACCTGCCTTAGCCTCTCAAGCAACTAGGATTACAGGCATGCACCACCACAACCAGCCAATTTTTGTATTTTTAGTAGAGACTGAGTTTTGCCATGTTGGCCAGACTGGTCTCCAACTCCTGACCTCAGGTGATCCACCCACCTCGGCTTCCCAAAGTCCTGGGATTACAGGCCTGAGCCATCATGCCTGGCCCATCCTTGCTATGCTGTAGCAAAAAGGCTGGTGGCATTTTATCCCTGCCTACAGCACTGTGGAACTTTGAACTTGAGAGAGATGAATTAGGGTATATGGTAGAAGAAATTTCTAAGCAGCAAAGCATTCAAGAGTTGACCTGGCTGTTTCTTAAAGCATACAATCATAGGCATTCCAAAGAGATGGCCTGAAATTGAAACTTATATTTAAAAAGAAGGTAGCAGAGTATAAAAGTTTGGAAACTTTGGAGCCTGACCATTTCGTAAAAAAGAAAACCCCATTTTCTGGGGAGAAAGTCAAGCCACCAGCTGCAGAAATTCACACAAGTTAAGAGAAGCCAAATGTTAATAGCCAAGACAATGGGGAAAACATCTCTAGGGCGTTTCAGAGATAGTCACAGCATCCCCTCCCATCACAGGCCCAGAGGCCTAGGAGGGAAAAATGGTTTTGTGGGTGGTACCCAGTGCCCTGCTACTCTGTGCAGCCTTGAGACATGCACTCTGCATCTCAGCAACTCCAGCTAAAAGGCCCCAGTGTACAACTCAAGACATTGCTTCAGAGGGTGCAGGCCCCGAGCTGTGGTAGTTTCCATGTGGTGTTGGGCCTGCAGGTGTGCAGAAGGCAAGAGTTGAGCTTTGGGAGCCTCCACTTAGATTTCAGAGAATGTATGAAAATGCCTGGATGTTCAGGCAGAAGTCTACTGCAGGGGCGGAGCCTTCATGGAGAACCACTGCTAGGGCAATGCAGTGGGGAAATGTGGCATTGGAGACCCCACACAGAGTTCCCACTGGGGCACTGCTTAGTAGAGCTGTGAAAAGAGGGTCACTGTCCTTCAGACCCTAGATTGATAAATCCACTGACAGCTTACACCATGCTCCTGGAAAAGCCACAGGCACTCAATGCCAGCTCATGAAAGCATTCATGTGGGGACTGTACCCTGCAGAGCCACAGAGGCAGAGCTCCTCAAGTCTGTGGGAGCCTACCTTTTGCATCAGCATACCCTGGATGTGAGACATGGAGGGAAACAAAATTATTTTGGAGCTTTAAGATTTAATGGCTGCCCTGTAGAGTTTTGGACTTACAGAAGGCCTGTAGCCCCTTTGTTTTGGCCAATTTCTCCCTTTTGGAATGGAGTATTTACCCAAGGTCTCTACTCCCATTATATCTAAAAAATAACTAGCTTGCTTTTTATTTTACAGGCTCATAGGCAGAATGGATTTGCCTTGTCTCAGATGATTCTTTGGATTTGAAAGTTTGGGTTGATGTGGAAATGAGTTAAGACTTTGGGAGACTGTTGGAAAGGTATGATTGTGTTTTTAAATGTGAGAAGGACATGGGATTTGGGAGGGGTCAGGGATGGTTGATGTGGTTTGGCTCTTTGTCGCCACCCATCTCATCTCGAATTGTAATCCCCATGTGTTAAGGGAGGGACCAGGTGGAAGGTGATTAGATCATGGGAGCAGTTTCCACCATGCTGTTGTCATGATAGTGAGTGAGTTCCGAAGAAATCTGATGGTTTAAAAGGATGTGAAAGTTTTCCCCAACCCCTGCCTCTCTCTCTCTCTCTCTCTCTCCTGCCCCCATGGTAAGAGCTGCTTGCCTCCCCTTTGCCTTCTGCAATGATTGTAAGTTTTCTGAGGCCTCCCACTAATGCTTTCCGTTAAGCCTGTGGAATTGTGAGTCAATTAAACCTCTTTTCTTCATAAATCACTCAGTCTCAGGTAGTTCTTTATAGCAGTGTGAAAACAGATTAATGCAGCCAATTAGCAAGAGTCCAACTCAATTCAGTAAATTTTAACTGAGATTCTACATGCAAGACAAAGATAAAATATAACCTTGACCTTATGTTACTTACAACCTAATTAGAAGATAATATAAATTTATAAATAATAATAAAGTTAGAATAAATAAAGACAAAAAAGCAAAATAGAGGTAATTATCATGAGACATGCAAAGGAAAGAAAGTATCTCTCCTTAAGGAAATCAGAAAACTTCGTGAAAAAAAATCACTTTTGAAATGAAAGTTCACAATTAAACATAGGGAAGATAGGAATTTCAGTAGACAGTAAACGCATGGACAAAAACAGGAAAAACTACATTGCACACAGAAAAAATGCTTGTTCAACAGCAGAATAGTTGAATATATGAGATCAATAATTGAATGATTGTGTTAAGACCTTCAGATTTCACTCTGTAGGCAATAAAGAGGCATAAAAATTGTATGTGCAGGGAAAGTCTCATAGGTAAAGTTGTGATTCATATCTCAGCAATGAGTAGGAATAATTGGTGTGGGGAGTTATAAGAATTGCGAAGATCAGTTGATCAATCTCAATAGTTCAGGTGAGAGATAATAATTAAACTCAATACTTCAGCCAAGATGGTGGTAACAATTTTTGACGAATTTTGCTGTCCTACCTGAAGTCACTAGATCTAATCCTGTGAAAACAAGTCTTTTGTTACAGCACAGTAGTATGTAGTCAACATGCTATAATACAGTTAGAAACAGAATCGGGCAAGTTATGTCATCATAGCTGACTATAATAATATTAAAATAGTAAAGTTCAATTATCTTCAGGAGGCTGACCGCAATGAATCCAGCATCCCTATGCATAGGTGTTTCTGACATCTCTTTTTGTTTGTATGTGTTCTGGATAGAAACATTAAACTGAGTGACTAGGACTTGGGCCAAAGCACTGGTGCTTTATATTGGCAGCTGAAACCAAAAACGCTGTCTGAACTCTTAATCCTATATTTGTGCTTTCAGTGTTTTTTCAATTTTTTTGGATTGGTTTGGTTTGGTTTATGCAAAAAAGGATGCAGTGATAATTGATGTCATGTTGGTGGCATCTTCCTTATTTTCCGAAGTTGGCTCTTTCTGCTGACGTGAATGCCTTTCTTCAGCAAATAGCCTGAATCTAAATAAGATAAATAGGTGTCCTCTGGGGTTTACAGCAGAATAGCCTCTGGGCATTACTGAGTACATTCAATTAGGAGTGTCATTCCCGGGTGGTGACAGTGACAAGAAACTAAATCCTAAGAAAGTGCAATCTGGGCACTTGAATTTCGGGTGACTAATTTGGTTGACTCCACGTGCAAGGTTTGACCTACCACTACAGGTGAAAGGATTTGATTGAGCATAGATCAAAAATCTTCCCAGAGCTGAGTGACCTTGTTAAGCAACTCTGCTACATCTTTTATGCAGTGAGTTATGCTCAGCAAAGCACAGATATTTTCCATTAACCTCTGAGACAACAACAAACTTAGCCATTTCCTTTCCCTACTTACTCATCTCACTCAAATCCTTCATCAAAATGTCCTTTGTTTCCCCTGTTTGCCACTTTGTCATGTGGGACATGTGAACTAAGTCCCCAAGTAAGACTGCTGTCCGTATCAGATCTATAGGGCTCTTGAGTTTTAAACTGAGTTCCTGAAATTCTGATTTCTGTAAAAGAATTCCAAATATAATTTTAAAGTGCCTGGAGAAACAGATGGAAACTTCTTGTCTTCCATAATCTTACAATCAGACTAACTGAATATCTTTGTTAAGCTTCATCAAATCAGTCCAAAGATATTTATTATAAGCTTAAAGTGTCTAGCCCTGTGTTAGGCATTTGGTATACAATGACAAGTCATGATTCCTGGGAAAATAGAGAATGCCACTTATAGAACAGGTTTACAGTCAGGTAGACCTGTGTTCACATCCCATCTCTAACTTTTTCTGTGTTTTTGATGAAATAGTCAATTTCTCTGAGCCTCAGTTTATGCATCTGCAAAATGGGGATAATAGTATTGTCTTATAGGGTTTGTAAGCATTGGATGCTGTAGTTGTAAGCATTGGATGCTATAGAATGCTTAGTTGAGTTTGTGCAAATAGGCAGGATACCCAAATGCCAGCTGTTTGTTGTTTTTGTTGCAGGAGATTATTTTGTTTTGATTTTTTAGAAGATCACTGTCTAGAGGAAGGAATCAAATTAAACAAAGAAGGTAACATCCAGATGATCACACCAATGGGCAACTCTCCTTCATCTGCAGTAGATCTTTAGCTATTTATGGGACTGCCATTTTTTCACAACCCTTCAAATTAAATGAAATATAAGAGGCCACATTTATCTCAATATCATAAGGTATATTTCATGTGTATGGACATAAATCATAACAAGAACCCTTAAACACACTTCTCATCTTAAGGCAGCAACAGAGGAATGCTTTAAAGCAGGGCGTAGTTGCCCTGCATGTTATTCGCATTTCCACCAGCATAATTGGTCAAGGCCAGGCCTTAGTCACACTCTGGTTCAGCCTCTCCTGCTTTATAGGAAAGCAGTGTACATGCTGTTTTGCTGAACCTGCTGAGGAACAGTCATGCCTGGAATTGTTGCTATGCTACTGAAAGGACAGCAAGCTCATGATATTCCCACAGCAACTATGTAACATGCACAGAAATCTGTTGGGATTTCTAACAGAACTCCAAACAGCCAAATGGCCACTTGAAAAATGTCTGATTCTTTTTATAACCTAGATCTTGAAACACACATGATCAACAAATGGCAAACATAATTAGAAATTGCAGGAAACATTTTTAAATGTTGAAGATCTTGTTGGATCTAATCCCTTTAGTTATTTTTATTCACATTGGTCCTCCATGCCATGTCACGTCATCAAAGGCTCAAATCATGCAAAGTAATAGTTGAATAATAAGGTGGATAGAGACCGTTAGAGACTCAAAAGAAGACAGTGACCTAAAAAATTTACAACTGCTATAGACCTAACATATCCTGAGTGCCCAGTGATTCTGCTGGCTTTGCTCACAGAAATATTCATACCTGTATAGTAAATACCACATATGGGATTCTGCTCCAAACCACCCTTCCATCCACAAACCCAGCACCCATGTCCACCTGCAAAAGGCTTCCTAGGAGGCCTGCCTCATGACATGCCACAGGATCATAAAAATCTAGTTTAACATAAATGAAAAAAGTGAAGGGATTTGACACTGTTGGACGTCTAGATTTTTAGGATATTCTGAATGCAGAATTGGAGTTAGCAATATTTATCATGACGTATTTCTCTTTTAACTTAGATTCAACTTTTAATTCTCTCTCCCCTAATCTGATAGATGGTCTGGAAGGCATTTTGCCTCCTGGGTTTATCCCAGATGGGCTTCTAGATCTAGCTTGTGTGATTTCTGTTACTTGCTGCTTTTATTTTCTCTTACTGCGCATTTTCCACGGACTTTAATTAAGCTCCCTTTAGTGTTATGAGGTTCTCAGTATCTGATCTAAACCCTTTCATACCTAAAAAAAATAAAAAACCAAGTAGGAAAGAGAGCAGTGCAGCTGTAAAAGAGATGTGGAATATGTTTAAGTTTTTGTATTATAAAAGGTCAGCCCTTTAAATGGTCAGGTCAAATAGGATGAAATTTGGGCTAAACTGAACCTCTGTGAGAGCCACGATCCCATCCGCAGACATGCTACTGCCGGGGGAGGAACTGCAAAGCTTCCTTTCTCTTTGTGGTGCAAGTTACGTTTCAGTAGTTGAAGCCTGCTTTGGAAGTGAATGGTACTGAGGCTCTCATAACCAACACAAAGTCATATAGAACCCAAACAAAACTTCCTTTTTGAAATTAAAGAGCTGATAGTTTATAGTGATTGTTAGAATTAAGAACACAGGACTTTAGAAAGGCATTTTAATACTGATAACCTTGTTTTCTTATAGGAAGTTTTGTCTTTTTTGTTGCTGTTTTGTTTTTTAGTGTAACATGCCAGTTCAACAATGTTAAGTAAGGGTCTTCTAGGATAATGACACTCTCAGAGGCACTCAAGAAATTTTATTGTACTGCTGTCTACAACATACACAGTTTCTTTTCTTTATTTCTTTTATTTTCTTTCTTTCTTTTTCTTTGTTTTTTTTGTTTTGCTTTTTGTTTGTTTGTTTGTTTTGTTTTTTTGACATGGAGTCTCCTTCTGTAGCCCAGGGTGGAGTACAGTGGTGTGATCTCAGCTCACTGCAACCTCCACCTCCCAGGTTCAAGTGATTCTCCTGCCTCAGCTTCCCAAGTAACTGGGATAACAAGCACTTGCCACCATGCCCAGCTAATTTTTGTATTTTTAGTAGAGATAGGGTTTCACCATGTTGGTCAGGCTGGTCTCAAACTCCTGACCTCATGATCCACCCACCTCAGCCTCCCACAGTGCTGGGATTACAGGCATGAGCCACTGTGCCCAGCCCACATTTTCATTTTGTAGCATTGTTGGTTAATAATGTCTCCCAGAACATGATAGCAGAACCCTAACTTCACCAATTCCCCCACACTGTCTTCCATGTGTTAGCCATGCTAGCAAATTCCTCAAGGGGCATGTACAGCAAAGATGATATAAAGGCAAATGACTGTTTTATTACTAACTAGAATTCTGCTCCCTGAACCTCATAAAGGCCACAAGGACCCTATCTGCTTTTTTTTCACGTCTACCTGATTATCAGGTAAAGGACTTACCCTAGATGAAAAGCTCATGTAGACACTGCTTCCTGCCTTCATTCTCCTGAGCCTTGGTCTTATTTTAGTGTCTGCTCACAAGCTGGAGAACACCTGGTCCCATTTTAATACACCAATCCCATAGGGAAAGACTGTAAAAAGGAAAAGATTCACAAGAGAGAAATAACCTAAAGAAAGATCTTCTTACACAAAGATAAAAGTTTCTGTCTGTTTCCAACCCATATTAAAATGTGTACTGTTTGACTATCTGACCCATCAGGTAACTTCGGGACTTCCCTCATCTTTCTGTAAGAGTCCTGTGAGGGAGGTTAAAATGTACCATTAGTTAGTGGCCATTCCTACACAGTGCTCTGTGGAAGAATCACCTGGGAAATAGGATAAGGCCCAGGAACACACACACACATGCACACAAATGCACATGAGGGAGGGAGAATACATATATTAAGTGTCTCTATAATTTCTTTCTTTTCCGTCTCACTGCTTCAATAGATATATAATTTCTGATATCATCTCTTAAAGACTACGTTTGGGAATCATTGCTTGTAACAAAACACAATGCCATCTCAATAACTGACTTAAAGAACAGCAAAGAGGTGTTTTTTTAAACCACAGAAATGGAATAGTCAACAGAACTAAACATCTAAATAGCAAAAATATTCACATTGGTTAGAAAGAGAAGAGTTAGTTTATAGGAAACGAGAGAAGCTGGGTAATATTATGAGAAGTTTGATGGCAGATAACACAAAGGAGGGGTTCAAGTGTCTGCATACATGATTGTCCCAAAGGACCACAGGAATTTCTAGTTTTCCCCCAAATATGATGAAAATCAAATAATTTTTCCCACCCACAACCTCTCTACTTCTACCTCAGCTGGAGACAGAGAAAGCTCCCATGTTCATTGTTTTATAACACAAGTGTTTTCTAGAACACTTAAATGCTAGGAATCATTGAAATTGTCTTTGATTGCCCCATGTACCAGCTGCCTAACTGCAAATTTAACACAAAAGCCTCACCGTGGTGTGTGAATGAATGTGTTGCTTTAGCCCTTAGAGAGATTTCTCAAATTCTAAGAGGCAAAATATGTCTAAACCAACCACTAATAATATGAATTATTATTTGCCTGTTAAAAAGAAGAGCTGTAAACAAGCCAGGCCTTCCTAATCAGCATGGAAGAGTTTGAAACCAAAATATCTAAGTTATTTTCTAAAAGTAACTTAACACATAGCCAGCCTATACTCAAATGGTGGGAAATAACCCAAAAGGTATATACAGAAAGCACCATCCTCACCAAAAAGCTAGTAATTGATTTTTAGTGAGAACTGTATAGTAAATAATTGATATAAAGAATCAAAAAATCACTATAAATTTTGCACATATCCTTTAATATATCGAATACCTATCATTGTCATCACAGCTTTAGGATAACTGTTTTGTTAGTATGAGTACCGCATACTACTTGATAAAAATTTGCCTTCCAGTTAGCTGGTTTACTAAGCAACAGCAATGCAGGTCTTACCCACTTAACTGACATGTTGCTAGGAAATTGTAACTATAACTCAATTTTAGTAAATCAAATAGAAACTTGCAAATGCTTTTCATTATACATTTTAGAGATGCAGTCAATTGATAGTTCACAATACAAAACCTTCCTCTTCTCTATTTCCTTTATTCTGGTCCTTCAAACAGAGTAAATTAGAGGCATTATATGGGAGTAAATTGAAAGACATTCATTTAGCAGTGTCTAGGGTCTGAGAAAAATGAAGAGTCAGGAAAAGGAATGAATCAAAGAAATGAACAATTGAAGGAGTAGTAGACCTCGGAATGCACAAATAAGCACATCTAGAAAATCTTATGTGTGTGTACTACAGAGGAGACACTAATAGAAGATTTCTTAAGACTTTTATAGACCTACAAACCTGTGAGTGAGTGAGTGAGTGAAGATGTGGCCAGTGGTCATCTTCAAAATCTCTACTACCTAATTTTCATACCATAATCAAATTAACTATTGTCACTTCTGTTTCTTAATATGCTTGGAATCCAGTTCTCTCATACAAAGTTTTTTTTTCTCAGTTTAATGCTTTTTTTATGGTTTAAAAGTCATTGATTTGACATCAATCAGAAGTCATAGCAGTAAGTAAAATAGAGTATTAACTAACAAAGACACACATCTAGGTAGAAGGTGTGGCCTCAAATCCCCCTCCTGGTTAGCCTGTGAGCCAAGCAACTTTCCTTACCTACAAGCTAAAATGATGTATTTTTAATGAAAATTGTTTTTTATAAGTAATAATAAGAAAAGTCTGGTTGTAATTGTTTGCAATGATGGTCAGACAGTGAAAAAAATAGGCAGGCATATTTCGACTGATGTTTATTTTTATTTATTTTTTTTTGAGATGGAGTCTTGCTCTGTCACCCAGGCTGGAGTGCAGTGGCGCCATCTTGGCTCACTGCAAGCTCCACCTCCTGGGTTTACTTACACCATTCTCCTGCCTCAGCCTCCCGAGTAGCTGGGACTACAGGCGCCTGCCACCATGCCCAGCTAATTTTTTGTATTTTTAGTAGAGACGAGGTTTCACCGTGTTAGCCAGGATGGTCTCGATCTCCTGACCTCATGATCAGCCCGCCTCCGCCTCCCAAAGTGCTGGGATTACAGGCATGAGCCACCGCGTCCGGCCTTGACTGGTGTTTTTGTAAGAGCCAAGTAAAACAGGAGGAGCATTGCAATGGTAGAAGTGGTTGCTTGCCTTTTGTTTATTCACCATCATGGTAATACACCAAGATTCATTATAGTGTATGAACTATATTCTTGACCTTTAGGTAAGCACCCACTAGCATAAGCTTTTTTCTCAATTTTTCACAGCAAAGAAGTCATAATAAAAATGTCATTTGTATGTAAAATAGTGAAACCTAAGTCTATTTCTCTGGGAATAAAAAATGAGAGTACTTTTTCTCTGTGCTCTTTGATATCTTAGTTTCTTCAGGAAATTTTTGAATTAGCTGAATTAATCATGAGACATCTACAAAGGTATCCTTACCTGAATCTTTCATGGGCTAAAAAATTATGTTTATGTTGAAAAGCCCCTATGTTCCCGTAACTTAAAAAAAAATTTCTCTGATTGTATTGAGGAATTACGTAAACAGGTGAATGCAAGATGTCACTAATAGAAAAGATACTATTGAAAACAGTAGGCCAGTGAGGGAACCACAGCAGTAATTCAAGTTTCTTGGTCTAAGGTGATAGTCGTAATGACTGAGAGTATTAGACAGAAAATATTTTGAAGGTAGAGCAAAAATACTGTGATGGGTGTACTGGATATGGAAAATGAAAAAATGAGATGAATTAAGGATACATAAGTAATTTGAAGGATGGTAGTTCCGTATACTGGATGAGACCAGAGAAAGAACAGGAAGAAAAAAATGTGAGTTTGAGATATTTATTAGTCATCTAAATGACACGTTAAGTAGGTGAATGGATTCGGGAGAAAACCTGGGCTAGAGCTATTTGGAAGTTATTTCAGTATCAAGCGTATTCAAAGCCATGAGGTTGCTTAACAAGGTGTATAAAGGAAAAGCCCACAGGCAGCTCAACATCTAAAGGTCAAATGAAGGAGGCAAAAGAGAAAGGGAATGAGTGACAATCAGGCAGGAAAGAAACAAGAAATGATGATGTCTTGGGAGCTAAGAGAAGAAAATTATTCAAAAAGAAGAAAGTGGCCAAATGCCATTAACAAGTCAGTGTCTGCAGGGTAAACACACCAGATGGCAATAGCTTAAGCACACCCTTAGAATGACCCTGGATGGCAGATGCACCTTAATGTGTGTTCTGAGCTAGGGAATCCAGGCTTGGCCCACCGGGAGTTTCATTTCTTATCTATGAGAAACATCTGAGCCTCCATCCCGTCCTGTGAAACATGGGCCATACAGGGCATTGAGTTCCTCAGTTATAGGTTAAATGAAGATGGCTGGATGGGGGTCATTAAAGTCAGGATGTTAAGTGAAAGTGCAGTTCGCGAGTGGTTGTAGTTTTCCTGCCTAGCTCATAGCCACTAGACCGTAGGAAGGCTGATATGTTGTCCAACCTGTTGCCACTGGACCGTTCTGTATGTAAGGTACTTCTCCTGTCTAGTCTGCCACCACAGCACTCTCTCCCCTGTATGTAAGCCCCCAGTAAAACTCCACATCTCATTTGCTGGCCCTTGGTCTCTTCTTTGGCCTCTTCAACCTAACACTTTCCATATTAAGGTTAATAGGGGCTCAGGACAACAATGTCAGAGGGTGTGATGACTGGATTTGGGGAATGGACTTCATTGGTCATGCTGTCAAGTACAGTCTCAGTGAATTGGTGGGAACACAAGCCTGATGGGAGTGGGTTGAGAAGAAAATGGGTAGCAACAAAATAGAGACAGTTGCTACAGAAAATTCAACAAGTTTTGCAGTGAAGAGGACAATTTGAAGGACCACAGCTGAAGGTAAATGAAGGCTACAGAGAGAGTTGGTTCTTTTAAGAGGGAAAGTGCAAGCCTATTCATACACTAGTAAGAACAATTCAGTAAAACAGAAGACACTTTCAGTAAAAAGATTCAGTGGAAAGGAAGGTGATGCAGGAGAGAAAGGAGACAAAGAAACGAGAAAAATCTTTGAAGGGTTCTTGGGATCCAGAAAACAAATGGAAGGGGTGTCCTTGATAAGGGCGAATCATTTTATCCTTGTGATTCAGGTGCAGGAAGGGAGGTAGGGCTCACAATGGGAAGGTGAGAAAGTTGCAGTGGTACGTACTTTCTGAAAGAAAATGAGGCTACATCATCAGCTGAGTCAGTGGATTTGATATGACAAGAAGGTAAATAAAAAGAGAAGAGAAGAGTAAGAATAAAATTGTCATTTTGGAGAGGGAAGCAAACTACAGAAATATGGTAGGTTGGCCAGAGTTGATTGCCATCTGGACATTCGTGGTCATGGTTGCGTTATGGTTTGTTACGATCAGATATTTAAGATAACCCTAATCTTACAAGCGAAAACATATCAAGAATAGAATGAGCAAATAAAATCAGGATATAATTTCAAACATAGCTTTAATAATTGTTTCAAACCTGTTCCCCAAATAGTTGGGTCCTTTACAGAGTGGTGGAGTAGCAGTTATTAAATACATAGAAGAGTATAATGTTTACAAGCACAGATTTTGGAGTCACACGGCTTTGTCCCTAGGTAGCTGTATGATCTCAGCCTCTATAAATCTCAGTTTTCGCATCTATAAAACAGGAATTATGTCTAACTCAGCATCACTGGGAAGATTGAATGTGTGCTAATGCAGGTTAAGTGCATAGTACAGAGATTAACACATTCTATTTAATAAATAAACGGTAGCAATTTCTATTACTTGTATTATCAGTGATGGAGATTACAATGTTTAACTTGTGCAAGTTGATTTAACTTATGTTTTTAATCTGTAAACTGGCCAGAAACAGAGAATTAAAGGAAACAAGATGCACTTACCTGGATAATCAGTTAATACATCATTAAGGATTAACTATTCTTTTTTATTTATTATCTCTCATTTGATTTACTTTCTTTAATCCTCATTCCCATGATTTTAACTTTCCAGCTCAAAAGATAACGGGGGTGAGTCATGGTAGCTTATGCCTGCAATCCTAGTGCTATGGGAGGCTGAGGCTGGAGGATTGCTTTAGCCCGGGAATTTGAGCTGCAGTGAGCTATGACTGCACCACTGCACTGCAGCCTGAACAACAGAGAGAAACTCTGTCTCTTAAAGAGCAAACTAACAACAATAACAACAACAAATCACAATGGAAATGTCTCCTTTTTTAGATCAAATTATATCTCTGTTAAAAAACAATTTATAGTCTCTAATCCTCTGAAGTCTTCTCTCTACTAAAAAAGCAAGGATCCACATTTGATTTAAGGCAGCAAAGAAAAGATACGAAAATGAAAAAAGTTCTTGAAATGCAATTAGCATTCAACTATGCTAATAAAGAAATAACCATAACAAACTCTAGTATTTCCATAAGAAAATAAATGGATGGGGTCATACAGGAAAGCCAGCTCCTAAGCATCAGAGCAATGGAGAAAGCGCAAAGAGTACACAGTGTAGAAGAAAAAGAGGCAGCCAGAGAGCCCAAGGGCATGTCTAAAAATCAAAGGCAGGCAGTTCACATCTAGGAACTGGGAAAGGATTATATTTCTGACTATTTCTCTATATCTCACTGAGAAATGTAAAGAGACCTAAAAGTTAAGAAAAAAATTTCACATCAACTTAATCATTCCATCATTTTTTTGGTAGCAATTTAGACGAGTATCTGCTGTATGCCAACATATACGACTAGGCCCTGAAGATACAGAGAACGTTGGGTTTCCTGCTCACAAATCCTTCCCTGTTGGAACAATTAACTCATGTGGGATACAGGGGCAAGAGGAGCCTAGAAAAGAAAGCACCCATACACACTTTTGAAGCAAGTAATTTCATTTATTTACTTATTTTGAGTCGGAGTCTCACTCTGTAGCCCAGGCTGGAGTGCGGTGGTGCAGTCATAGCTCGCTGCAGCTCAAATTCCTGGGCTCAAGCGATCCTCCATCCTCAGTCTCCCATCGCACTGGGACTGCAGGCATAAGCTACCATGACCCGCCCCCATTACCTTCTGCAGTGGTGCGATCTCGGATCACTGCAACTTCTGCCTACCAGGTTCAAGTGATTCTCCTGTCTCAGCTCCTCGAATAGCTAGGGCTACAGATGCACACCAGCACGCCAACATGCCCAGCTAGTTTTTTGTATTTGTAGTAGAGACGGGATTTCACATGTTGGCCGGGCTGGTCTTGATCTCCTGACCTCAGGTGATCCACCTGCTTCGGCCTCCCAAAATTCTGAGATTACAGGTGTAAGCCACCACACCCGGCTGAAGCAAGTAATTTTTGAATGTTCATAGAAAGTTGTAAATATGTATTTTCCTATTTGCTTGATTTACTTGGAGCCTCTGTGAAGTGATCTTAGTGCCTGGCCGAAGCATTCCAATATGAACTGCCATTGTGACTGAACAGCTTTTGCAACATCATATTTTTTTTATTCTTGGTAAAATTTTTTAAAAAGACAATAGACAACTTACCGGTGAACTTTATTACCTTCGTTATTTAGTCACATATATAGTCTTGTTTATTTTATTATAGTTTTTAAGAATTAAATGTATGGGCTGGGAGTGGTAGCTCACACCTGTAATCCCAGCACTTTGGGAGGCCTAGGTGAGCAGATCACATGAGGCCAGAAGTTCGAGACCAACCTGGCCAACATGGCAAAACCCCGTCTCTACTAAAAGTACAAAAATTAGCCATACGTGCTGGTGCACTTCTGTAGTCCTAGCTACTCAGGAGGCTAAGGCAGGAGAACTGCTTGAACCTGGGAGGTAAAGGCTGCAGTGAGCTGAGATCCAGCCACTGCACTCCAGCCTGGGTGACTGAGTGAGACTCTGTCTGAAAAGAAAGAAAAAAAAAAATCTATCATTAAAATTATTTTCCACTAATTGTTATGCAAGAACCAAGGTACCAAGATTGCAGTCCCTTATGGGACAATTTAGATCGGAAAATAAATGAGGAACACCTCTGACTCCACTGTAAATGGACTTCATTGTAATTTGTTTGTTACAAAGTTCTCTGCTGTGACAAAGATATGTGCACCTGCAAAATTTTTATAGTAATGCATTTTAGATAGTGAGGAACACCAAACCCAAAAGACAATCTTTGAAAGAGAAAAATTTCATTTTATAGTTTATTATTTTTGAAGCATTCAAAAATGTCATAAAATAAGTCAGAAGGAAAAAGAAATATCCCGCACATTTCTGCTAAATCACCATAATCTCTGAATACAGTAGGCGTGCCTGGCTCTTCCTTGAAAGCAATGTATTACAGCTTCCTTTAATAAATCTTAGGGAACTGCAACTAGATTTAACTAGATAGAGTTATTCTGTCAGATCTTAATAAATGCGATTATAACTGAAAATCTATGCATTTTCTAATTTATGACTTCATGCTTAGTATTTAAAAGCAAGGAAGAAAACTGGGTTGGATTACTCCAAAAGGCTAACCCTGTGCCCTAGTCACATTGTAGCTACAGAGAGATTCCCCTTGTTTGGAAGTTACTTAGCTCAAGACAAAGAAAATGAAAAGTAGCTATAAAAAGCTTAGCTTGGCTTTACAACAAATGGAGGTGTGTTCGCTACTTAAGCTCTGTTTTATCCTTCCTGCTAGTGACTTTGTCAAAGGAGATGCATTAATTGTAAGCCATGAAAAGACTCTTTGTGAGGATTTGGGGAACCTTTTGTTGCTCAGCAATTAAACATGATGGAAAACAGTTCAAGGTGGGCTCTCACATGTTACTGTGAAGGAAAATACTAGCTCAAGACTTTTACATTCATTGCATATATATTCTGGGATATATATATACACACACACACATATGTACTTAGAATATATGCATGTATACACACATGCATGCACACACATGCATATTTGTATATAATAATCAAACTGCCTCTTTCCGTTCCTTCTCTCCTAGTCAGGTAGAAGATTTAAAAGCATACCACAGCTGCCTGTTTCAGAATACTAAATCACTTTAGAAGGAACAAATCAACGTCTTTTGACTGAAGTCTATCTTGTCCATTTAAAAATGATCATCACATCTTATGTCAAAATAGAGCCAACTTCCTCCTCCAGAAATGCTAAAATTCACTAACATGTAACTCAGCTTGAAAGAATTTCTTTGATACGGTTAGAAGAGATACTTTTAAATATACCAAAATGGCAGTTTCAGCCTGGGCTAGAACAGTGAAATCATGCCAGAGAGGTATTGGTTTTCAGTGAAGGTAGGAATAGATTAGGATTATAACTTTAGCCTTAATTTGTTTTTCCAAATATAAAGCTCTGAACTGCAGAGAAGTGCATGAAAAATGCAAATACCTTACTAACACCAGTATCTGTGTGAGAAGTCATTCCTTGGCAATGAATTATGCCCAAGTGATGATGACATACTGTGTGAAAGAATTGGATTCTCCCTATAAAATGAAAATTTAGATTCTTGTTGAAATCTCTTAAAGACAGGTTAATAACTATTTTACCTTTCACACGTAATATCACTTTTCTGTAAAACCATTCACAATGATTTTTTCCTACTAGAAAGTAATAATGTGCCATTGTTAAAAATGTGTATCACTTCCAGCTTCAAATAAGCCTTGTTAAGGCCATAGTCCTCAAAGGGTATGTCTTGCAGCAGTCAGGTCTATGCAGACCTACCCCTAAAGTCCAAGGAAGTTGAGAGGCCAAAGAAAGAGGCAGGCAAACTGAGTTTCTTAGAAAGAAACATTTAATAGGGACTGACAAACAGAAGCCATGTCTGTGTCTTGAGTGGTGGCAAGACAAGATGGTGGATCCCTGTGCCATTACCCCTCAAACCCCTCAGACGGAGGGCCTGTGTACCATAGGGAAGGGGTGGTTCGGAAGGGAGGTGTGGGACAATTGAAGTATGATAACATCAAGGTTGTTTTACCTGGGGGCAGGATTTACAGTAAGTACCTGCTCTACACAAGGAACAATAGACGAACTGGAAATCTTAGAGGCCTTCCCAGAACAGGGGTTAATCAGAATCCACCGTGGTGAATTACCATGCAAGATGGAGTTGCTTTGGCCTCTACATGGTATAACAGGTGGCCTGATCTGTTACCAGATAAGTCACTGCTATCCAGACAGAATAATCAGGTAAATCTGCTTCTACTACTATTTCTCAATAACATTGTCTTAAAGGAGTTTATCAAGAAATACAGTAAAAGGATCAATAGAGAATTAATGGATAAATGATTCTATAAAATGGCAACAATATACAGTGTGAAATACACTAAACTCGTGTACACATGCACAAAGGATATGAAGAATTCTAGTTCCTTAGACTGTAAGCTCTTTGAGGTCATGGACTGTATTTTAATTCATCTCTGGCTTTCCAGCATATAGAAGAAAGTCTAGTACCTAGGTGGAACATCTTGACTAAATATCTGATCCCTGGCAACTGCTAAGAAAACTTTAGTGAGGGGGGGCGGAGCAAGATGGCCGAATAGGAACAGCTCCAGTCTCCAACTCCCAACGCCAGTGACACAGAAGACCGGTGATTTCTGCATTTTCAACTGAGGTACTGGGTTCATCTCACTAGGGAGTGCCAGACAATCGGTGCTGGTCAGCTGCTGCAGCCCGACCAGC
>NW_012101504.1:198391-198899 GCF_000951045.1 Mandrillus leucophaeus | reverse complement strand
AGATTGCTTGAGCCCAGGAGTTTGAGATCAGCTTGGGCAACATGGTAAAACCCCGTCTCTACAAAAAATACAAAAATTAACCAGGCATGGTGGCATACACCTATAGTCCCAGCTACTCCAGAGACTGAGGTGGGAGGATCTCTTGAGCCCAAGAGATCGAATCTGCAGTGAGTCATTACTGCACTACTGCACTCCAGTCTAGGTGACAGAGTAAGACCCTGTATTAAGAAAAAGAAGAAGAAGAAAAAAAGCTTGACATCAAGGTAGTCTGAAAACACAGCAAGCAAGCTCTGGCCATGAAGTGTCAAAAGGCCACGTACCTCTCTGTGTTACACTATATTACCACTTCAGAGCCTAATATGGTTTTTTTTTTTTTTAAATTGTTGTTTTGTTTGTTTTTAAGACAGGTCTCGTTTTGTCACCCAGGTTGGAGTGTAATGGCACAAACAAACTCACTGCAGCCTTAACCTCCTGGGCTCAAGACATCCTCCCACCTCAGCCTCCCAAG
>NW_012101504.1:185757-195751 GCF_000951045.1 Mandrillus leucophaeus | reverse complement strand
GACGAGTTGATGGGTGCTGACGAGTTGATGGGTGCAGCACAGCAACATGGCACAAGTATACATATGTAACAAACCTGCACGTTATGCACATGTACCCTAGTACTTCAAGTATAAAAATAATAAAAAAACAAAAAAACAAAAAAAACAACTTTAGTGAGGTATGGTCAAATAAATGATTTTTTTCTAGGCTAATCTGGAATTCTCCTCGTTGATACTGATGATTTTATTTTGGAGATCTTGTACTTTTCTTTTACAATGGCAATCTGTACTTTCCAGATTGTCTATAGTTGCCTAGTGTTAATAGTACAATGAAATCCTCACAAACTGATTTCTAACAAATTCAGTCTTTATTCAGTCACATCTGTTGAACTGTCAGATTGACATAAACCCAGGAATGACTTCCCTGTTGAGTTCTGTATTCCCATGACTTTCTCTCCTTTTGTTCTATTGGTGGTTTGTTCCCTTAATAGCAATGGGAAGAGGGTTTTGTCTTGCTTGTTTTGTTTCTGAGAATACTTCTAGGTTAGAGTTTAAGCTAAAAATCAATCCTAGCACTGGCTAGAAAGAGAGACATTATGAAACTTCTTAAATAATACTGTTAAGTCTATTCCCTGGATGGCATTATTAAAAAAAATCAAGAAAACACATCGACAGATTTATAAGGAAGCCTTCTTTTCTTGCTAATTGCCTGCTGCCTTAATTTAAATCACAACTAGACTCTTTCTCTTTCTAGTGGTTCAGCATTAGAGCTATAACCACTTAATAAATGGAAAAATAATTACCTAGGATTCTCTAGGAAGGCACTCCCTCCTCTCAACTATTTTTTTTAAAGCTATAAACATTAAAACCCACTTCTGACCATTATCCAAATGACCACTTTTAAAATTTGAGAAGAAAAAGTATTAAATGTGCTTCATCCTTCTCTGCAATTATGTTGTAGATCAACCAAAACGTGCTTTCTATCTTCACCAGGACCTAATGCCTGAAACAGTAATTTCTTCAAACACAAACACAAAACTGCACTGATTTGCTACAGAGACACTGAACATTTACAAATTTTACCTACCATTTCTTTTTTTCTCACTTCAGGTCTTCTTGTCATGCTCCTATGAGATTTAATCACACACAACAAAAACTTGATGTTCTTCTTCTACTTCCTTGGAGCTATAATTTTAGTTTCTTTGTTATCTGCAGAGTTTATCTTTTCTAGCCCATCAAATTCAGTCAAAATGATTTCTTTTTGCTCTTTAGGAAGTTATAGTCTCCTTTATAATCATGTCTTGGTGTAAAGCAATGGAAAGTTTGAATTAGTCTACTGTGTTTCTGAAACAAATTTTATTCTCTTTGCTCTCAGGCTGCTGATTTCTTGTGGGATCCTGTTTGTACTCCATGTATATGGTATTGGTGATGATTGGATTGGGTTAGAGGGCCTACTTACAAAATATTTTCTTCAAATGTTGGCTCTTGGGGCTTCCCAGCAGCTTTCTGGGATGTAGTTGCGAAAATTAAGCACAATAATATCCTCTTTCATAGAGCTCAACATAGTCATAGCTATAACTTATCAGGCACCCTATATGTGCCCTTTATACCAATTTTCTCTATTCATGACCATGATCCTACAGTAGTACTCTTATTTGCATTTTACAGGAAGAAAGACAGATAATCAGGATATTTAAATGACTTGACCTACGTATCAGCTAGTCAAATCCTGGATTGTTGCCATAAAGCCCACTTTAGGTTACACCACCCTGCCTATCTAATTAACCACAAATATCCCCTGGCCATTTTCCCCCTTCCCTCTAATAGCAGTCACATTTATCAACTCTGAAACCATAGTGAAATCTGTATTCTAGAGTAGTGGTTTCAAAGTTGAGTAGGTAAGAATTACCTGGGCTGCCGATTAAGAATGCAGATTCTTAAGCCCTCTCTCCCAGAATCTCTGACTTAGCATTTTAGCATTTCATAGTGGGCCTCATTCATTGGCAATTTGACAAGTGCATCATGTGATTATAATATAGGTGGTCTGCAGATCATACTTTGAGAAACACTGGCCTAATTTCCAATTATATCTCATGGGACCAGAGCTCAGTTTGCCTCACCTCAAAATGCCTCCCTTTTTTCATTAATTTAAGCTATAGATTTTGAATTTTCTTCTGTTTTGTTTGATGGAAGACATACATTATTTATTGGAACTTAAATGACATATTACAATATGCATCAAAATCAAGATATTTAGACTAATGTGTTAGTCCATTCTTGCACTGCTGTAAACAAATACCTGAGATTGGGTAATTCGTAACAAAGAAGCTTAATTGGCTCATGGCTCTGCAGGCTTTACAGAAAACATGGGGGCATCTGCTTCTGGGGAGGCCTCACTCAGGAAGCTTCCAATCACGGTGAAAGGTGAAGGGGAGCAGCATGTCACATAGTGGAAGCAGGAGCAAGAGAACGAAGAGGGAGGTGCTGCACACTTTTAAACAACCATATTTCACAAGACTCACTATTGTGAGGATAGTACCAAGGGGGCTGGTGCTAAACCATTCATGAGAAATCCACCCCCATGCTTCAATCACTCTCACCAGGCCCCATCTCCAGCACTGGGGATTACATTTCAATATGAGATTGGGGCAGCGACATACATCCAAACTATATCTCCTAATAATTTATGTAATCCACTATATAGATTTAGAGTATCCAACATCCTTTAATTTCTACCAATTCCTGAATCCCATTTTTCCAACTCTCTTGTCAATGCCTTTGTTCCTTTTATATTGGTGCTCACTCATTTTACCACATATATACATAGAAATTCTATCCAAAAAATTAGAGGTAGAGAAGGGAGGTTACTTAGAAGTGAGTCCACTTTCAAAAATACTTAAAGCCTGACAGAGCCAGGCATAGTGGTTCACTCCTGTAATCCCAGCACTTTGGGAGGCTGACGTGAACAGATTGCTTGAGCCCAGGAGTTTGAGATCAGCTTGGGCAACATGGTAAAACCCCGTCTCTACAAAAAATACAAAAATTAACCAGGCATGGTGGCATACACCTATAGTCCCAGCTACTCCAGAGACTGAGGTGGGAGGATCTCTTGAGCCCAAGAGATCGAATCTGCAGTGAGTCATTACTGCACTACTGCACTCCAGTCTAGGTGACAGAGTAAGACCCTGTATTAAGAAAAAGAAGAAGAAGAAAAAAAGCTTGACATCAAGGTAGTCTGAAAACACAGCAAGCAAGCTCTGGCCATGAAGTGTCAAAAGGCCACGTACCTCTCTGTGTTACACTATATTACCACTTCAGAGCCTAATATGGTTTTTTTTTTTTTAAATTGTTGTTTTGTTTGTTTTTAAGACAGGTCTCATTTTGTCACCCAGGTTGGAGTGTAATGGCACAAACAAACTCACTGCAGCCTTAACCTCCTGGGCTCAAGACATCCTCCCACCTCAGCCTCCCAAGTAGTTGAGACCACAAGTGTGCCACCATGCCTGGCTAATTTTTTGTATTTTTTTTAGAAACAGGCTGTTGCCATGTTGCCCAGGTTGGTCTCATCCAGGGCTCAAGCAATCCTCCTCCCACCTCAGCCTCTGAAAGCACTGGGATTACAGGTAGGAGCCACTGTGCCCTGCCTTATCAATTAATCTTCATAACATTGATTCTGAATCTACAAAATGTTAACTTATATTTAGCATCTTTATTTTAAGAAAATAATTACATGTACAATATATGAGAAACATAAAGCAGTTCTTATACTCACAAAGGTAAGCCCTCAACTATTTGAGAAACTGCTACCTAGAATAGGAAATAGCTTCACCTTTAAGAATTTTGAATAGTGATAGTAATATATGTATAGAAGATAAGAAAATATAGTTCAAGAATGTCTCTGATGAATCAATAAATGCATACAAATACATAGAAAATGTATTGATCGGAGGGGCCAAGATGGCTGAATAGAAACAGCTCCGGTCTGCAGCTGCCAATGAGACCAATGCAGAAGGCAGGTGATTTCTGCATTTCCCACTAAGGTACCTAGTTCATCTCACTGGGACAAGCTAGGCAGTCGGTGTGACCAATGCGAAGAGTGATCAGAAGCCGGGTGAGCCATCACTTCACCCGGGAAGTGCACGGAGCAGGGGAACCTACTTCCCCCAGCCAAGGGAAGTGGTGAGGGACTGTGCTAGGGGTACTACGCTTTTTCTATGGATTTTTGCAATCTGTGGATCAGGAGTTTCCCTCTTGAGCCTACACCACCAGGGCCCTGGGTTTCAAGCACAAAACTGGGCAGCTGTTTGGGCAGACACTGAGTTGCAGAAGTTTTTGCATACTCCAGCAGGGCCTGGAACTCCAGTGAGACAGAAGAATTGTCCACTCTGCTGGAAAGGGGGCTGAAGCCAGGGAGCCAAGCGGTCTGGCTCAGCAGGTCCCAATCCCACGGAGACCAGCAAGCTAAGAACCACTGGCTTGAAATTCCCAATGCCAGCACAGCAGTCTGGAGTCTATCTGAGTCTGATGGGGTAGGGACAACCGCCATTACTGTGGCTTTAGTAGGCGGTTTTCCCCTGTCAGTGCTAAGGGGACTAGGAGGTTTGGAGGGGATGAGATTGACCATAGTGCAGCAAAGCAGCTGTGGCCAGAATGCTTCTCTAGATTCCTCAACAGCAGGGGATCTCTGCAGGAAATCTACCAGCTCCACTCAGGAGCTTACAGACAAAACTCTCATCTCCCTGGGACAGAGCACCTGGGGCGAGGGGTGGCCACAGTCTCAGGTTCTGTGGACTTAATCCTTCCTGCCTGCAGGCTCTAGAACAGGTGATCATAACGAGGGGGAGTCCCCAAACACAGCTCACCAGCTATGCTAAGAGACAGACTGCCTCCTCAAGTGGGTCTCTGACCCCATGCCTCCTGACTGGGTGAGACCTCCCAACAGGGGTTGACAGACACCTCACACGAGAGTTCTGGCTGACATCAGGTAGGCATCCCTCTGGGATGAAGCTTCCAGAGGAAGGAGCAGGCATAAACCTTTGCTGTTCTGAAGCATCCACTGGTGATACCTGGGTGAACAGGGTCTGGAGTGGATCCCCAGCAAACTGCAGCAGACCTGCAGAAGAGGGGCCTGACTGCTAGAAGGAAAACACACAAACAGAAAGCAACAACAACAACATCAACAAAAAAGACCCCACAGAAACCCCATCCAAAAATCATCAGCCTCAATGATCAAAGGTAGATAAATCCATGAAGATGAGGAAAAACCTACGCAAAAATGTTAAAAATCCCAAAAGTCAGCATGCCTGTTCTCCTTCAAATAATCACAACACTTCTCCAGCAAGGTCACAGAACTGGGCTGAAGCTGAGATAGATGAATGGACAGAAGCAGGCTTCAGAAAGTGGGTAATAACGAATTTCGCTGAGCTAAAGGATTATGGTCTAACCCAATGCAAAGAAGCCAAGAACCATGATAAAAGATTACAGGAGCCGTTAACTAGAATCACCAGTTTAGAGAGGAATACAAATGACCTGATGGAGCTGAAAAACACAGCACAAGAACTTCGTGACCTAAACACAAGTATCAATAGCCAAATCAACCAAACGGAAGAGAGAATATCAGAGCTTGAAGACTATCTTGCTGAAATAAGGCAGGCAAACCAGATTAGAGAAAAGAATGAAAAGGAATGAACGAAACCTCCAAGAACTATGGGACTGTGTAAAAAGACTGAACCTACAACTGACTGGAGTACCTGAAAGAGACGGGGAGAATGGAACCAAGTTGGAAAACACATTGCAGGATATCGTCCAGAAGAACTTCCCTAACCTAGCAAGACAGGCCAATATTCAAATTCAGGAAATTCAGAGAACCCCAACAAGATACCCCACCGAAGCATCTACCCCAAGACACATAATCATCATATTCTTCAAGGTGGAAATGAAAGAAAAAATGTTAAAGGCAGCCAGAGAGAAAGGTCAGGTCACACACAAAGGGAAGCCCATCAGACTTATAGCAGATCTCTCAGCAGAAACCCTAGAAGCCAGAAGAGACTGGGGATCAATATTCAACATTCTTAAAGAAAAGAAATTCCAACCCAGAATTTCATATCTGGCCAAACTAAGCTTCATAAGTGAAGGAGAAATACCTTTTTTTTTTCAGACAAGCAAATGCTGAGAGATTTTGTCACAACCAGGCCTGCCTTGCAAGAGCTCCTGAAGGAAGCACTAAACATGGATAGGAAAAGCCATTACCAGACACTACAAAAACACACTGAAGTACCCAGACCAATGACACTATGAAGCAACTGCATCAACAAGTGCAAAATTAACCAGTCAGGGTCATGATGACAGGATCGAATTCACACATAACAATATTAACCATAAATGTAAATGGGCTAAATGTCCCAATTAAAACACACAAAATGGCAAGTTGCATACAAAGACAAGACTCATTGGTGTTCTGTATTCAAGAGACACTTCTCATGTGCAAAGATGCATATAACCCCAAAATAAAGGGATGGAGGAAAATTTACCAAGCAAATGGAAAGCAGAAAACAGCAGGGGTTGCAATCCTAGTTTCTGACAAAATAGACTTTAAACCAACAAAGGTCAAAAAAGGCAAAGAAGGGCATTACTTAATGTTAAAAGGTTCAATTCAATGAGAAGAGCTAACTATCCTAAATATATATGCACCCAATACAAGAGCACGCAGATTCATAAGACAAATTCTTAGAGACCTACAAAGAGAGTTAGACCCCCCCACACAATAATAGTGGGAGGCTTTAATACCCCACTGTCAGTATTAGACAGATCATTGAGACAGAAAATTAACAAAGATATTCAGGACTTGAAGTCAGCTCTAGACAAAGTGGACCTGATAGATATCTGCAGAACTCTCCACCCCAAAACAACATAATTTTTTCAGTGCCACATGGGACTTAATCTAAAATTGATCACATAATTGGAAGTAAAACACTCCTCAGCAAATGCAAAAAAAACCCCTGAAATCATAGCAAACAGTCTCTCAGATAGTGCAACCGAATTAGAGCTCAAAACTAAAAAGCCCACTCAAAACCACACAACTACATGAAGATTGAACAACCTGCTCCTGAATGACTCCTGGGTAAATAATGAAATTAAAGCAGAAATCAAGAAGTTCTTTGAAACCAATGAGAACAAAGGAAAAATGTACCAGAATCTCTGGGATACAGTTAAAGCAGTGTTAAGAGGGAAATTGATAGCACTAAATGCCCACATCAAAAAGCTAGAAAGATCTTAAATTGACACCTTAACATCACAGCTAAAAGAACTAAAGAACCAAGAGCAAACAAACCTGAGAGCTAGCAGAAGACAAGAAATAACCAAGCTCAGAGTGAAGCTTGCATAGCCAAGACAATCCTAAGCCAAAAGAACAAGGCTGGAAGTATCACACTATCTGACTTCAAACTACACTACAAGGCCACAGAAACCAAAACAGCATGGTTCTGGTACAAAACCAGGCACATAGACCAATGGAACAGAATAGGGAACTCAGAAATAAGACCACATGTCTACAACCATCTGATCTTTGACAAGCCCAACAAAAACAAGCAATGGGGAAAGAATTTCCTATTTAATAAATGGTGCTGTGAGAATTGGCTATTTTCAGAAAATTGCAACTGGATCCCTTCCTTACACCTTATACAAAAATTAACTCAAGATAGATTAAAGATTTAAATGTAAAAACCAATGCTATAAAAACCCTAGAAGAAAATCTAGGCAATACCATTCAGGACATAGGCATGGGCAAAGAATTTATGATGAAATAGCCAAAAGCAATTGCAACAAAAGCAAAAATTGACAAGTGGGATCTAATTAAACTAAAGAACTTCTGCACAGCAAATGAAACTATCCAGAGTGACTAGACAACCTACAGGATAGGAGAAAATTTTTGCAATGTATCCATCTGACAAAGGTCTAATATCCAAAATCTACAAGGAACCTAAGCAAACTTACAAGAAAAAAACAACTCCATTAAAAACTGCGCAAAGAAGATGAATAGACACTTTGCTCAAAAGAAGACATTTATGTGGCCAACCAACATATGAAAAATAGCTCAACATCACTGATCATTAGATAAATGCAAATCAAAACCACAATGAATACCATCTCACACCAGTCAGAATGGCGATTATTAAAAAGTGAAGAAACAACAGATGCTGGCAAGGTTGCAGTGAAATAGGAACACTCTTTACTGTCGGTGGGAATGTGAGTTCAACCACTGTGGAAGACAGTGTGGCAATTCTTCAAAGATTTAGAACCAGAAATACCATTTGACCCAGCAATCCCATTACTGGGTATATACCCAGAGGAATCATTCTACTATAAAGATACCTGCACAAGTATGTTCACTGCAGCACTATTCACAGTAGCAAAGACATGGAATCAATTCAAATGCATATCGATGACAGACTAGATAAAGAAAACATGGAACATATACACCATAGAATACTATGCAGCCAAAAAGAAGAATGAGATTATGTCCTTTGCAGAGACATGGATGAACCTAGAAGCCATTCTCAGAAAACTAATGCAGGAACTGAAAACTAAACACCACATGTTCTCACTTATAAGCAGGAGCTAAACAATGAGAACACATAGACACAGGGAGGGAAACAACACTTACTGGGGCCTGTTGGGGAAAAGCGGGTGCGGGGAGAGCATTAGGGAAAGGAGCTAATGCATGCTGGGCTTAATACCTAGGTGATGGGTTGATAGATGCAACAAACCACCATGGCACATGCTTACCTATGCAACAAACCTGTACATCCTGCACACATACCCTGGAACTTAAAAGAAAACAAAAAAACACAATAGCCAGGCTTGGTGGCTCCTGCCTGTAATCCCAGCACGTTGGGAGGCCAAGGTGGGCAGATCACGAGTTTAAGAGATCAAGACCATCCTGGCTAACATAGTGAAACCCTGTCTCTACTAAAAATACAAAAATTAGCTAGGCATGGTGGTGCGCACCTGTAATCCCAGGTAGTAGGGAGGCTGAGGTAGGAGAATCGCTTGAACCTGGGAGGCGGAGGTTACAGTGAGCCAAGATCGCACCACTGCACTCCAGCCTGGCAACACAGCAAGACTCCGTCTCAAAAAACAAACAAACAAACAAACAGAAAAACACACAAAAACATAATTTTTTTAAAAAAGAAAATGCATTAATCCCTGTTGCTGTGCCGTTCTCATTACTGTTATTTATTTTATGAATGTAGTTTTTGTCCTCATATAAAACTGTAACATATAAAAAATTTGGTTAATCTTTTTTCTCTATTTACTCCTTGTTTGCCAAGCCAATCTTTATTGGTTAAATTTTCAGATGGACTTAGGGAATGCTGATATAGGATGGCAGTTGTCAGACAAATTAGCAAACCATTATGTAAATACACATGTCTATTTTCTGATATTCTGACAAGCAGCGGCTGTGTCATCCACCTGTGGATTGGCACATGCTAGTAATGGAAGGGTTGGTTGGAGCAACTTATATGACAGGAACCTTACAAAGACTAAGACTAGTCTGGGAAAGCTTCCAGTGAGGAAGTAGGTTAAAATAAATGAGAAAATAGACCATTTTAGTCAACTGGATATGGTGTGTGCAAAATGGAATGGAGATAAGAGAGAAAGAGTTTCTTGGTAACACAAGAGAGAGCACATAAGACAAGAAGAGAAATATAAAGCAAGTCTAGAGGGCTGTAATCCAGAGTTTTAATTTAATTCAATTTACAATTTTCATCCATTATAAACAAAAGATAATTTAATGGAGTCTCATGTTATAAAAGACTCTCAAGCACTTAAATGATGTGTGAGTCTCCTCTACAGAACTGTGGTAAGTGGCTATTCAGAGTGTCTATTCAAATTATTATAGCCAAATCATGAATGAACTAGCCAAATCATGAATGAACTTCCATTCACAATTGCTTCAAAGAGAATAAAATACCTAGGAATCCAACTTACAAGGGATGTAAAGGACCTCTTCAAG
>NW_012101504.1:169215-184300 GCF_000951045.1 Mandrillus leucophaeus | reverse complement strand
AATAATAATAATAAATTTTAAATAAATTATTATTTAATGTGTCTCAGGATAATACATTTCCTTCCTTCCTTAAAAAATTTCCTATTTTAGAAAGGTCTTAATTATTAGAATACAGTCTTTCGGTAATATCCACTTACCATTTATAGTTGTGACATGGGGAACCGCACAGAACAACCTATATGCCAGCTGTTTGACCTTACAGTGAGAAGGGAAAAATAGAAAAAAACCCCACAAACTCTTACGCTAGGACTGTCAATACTCTCACCCTTTCATCATCTTGGCTGTGCTGAAATCTGAAAATGTCTATGCTTTTTTGCTTTTCCTTACTTTTCATTAATCCCTCAATATGATAAAATCTGATTACTGATCATTTTTTTGTTTTACCAAACTTTTATCTACCTGCCTACCATTGGAATTGTACTAAAAAGAAAGACATTAAGACATGCTAATTTTCCAAACAATGGACAAGACTAAATCCTTACATTATAATTTTTTTACATTTATTACCCTGTCTTTCATCTCCTTCAGTAGCTTCTCTCAGTTCTCATCTGCCTCTTGAGGATTCTATGTTTCACTCTCTTCTTTTTTCGCTCTTTATCTCGTCATAGGCAACTTCATTTGTTCTCATGGTTTTAATTACCATTCTTAGACTAAAAAAGTATAATTCTTTATTACTCACACAGATAACTTTCCTAATCTCTATAAATCTTATTGTGTATCTCCACCTAGATGTTCCAGAGGCTCTTCCAAACTGAAAGGTCTAAAGCTGAACTTGAACCCTCTCCAGGCTGTGCTTTACTTAATACTCACAATGTCATTGGTGGTACCACCATCCAATCAGCCACACAGGCCAGAGGCCTGGGAGTCACCTTTCAGACTTTGTCCCCACTCTTCCCTACCTCTACCTTCCATCAGTCACAATCCTCGTTGATTCCACCTGCTCTACATACCTTGAATCAATTATTTCCTCTCCATTCCTATCCCTATGTGCTAGCTCAGTACTTCTTAGGTCCTGTCTAAACCCTTAACTGATCTCCCTCTTCTACGACTCAGTTCCATATCACCACCAGAATAATTGTGCTAAAAGGTGAATTAGACTACGTCATTCCAACTGCTTAAAACTCTTCACCTGTTCTGTATCACCATGCAAGAAACTCAAATACCTTAGCGTGGATAAAAGGCCTTTTGCACTCTGGATCCTGGCTGTGTTTCCCTTGTTTTCTCCTGTCAGCCTTCCTCCTGCTCCCTGGGCCTCAGCAGTGCTCATAGTTCCATCTGCTTATAAAGTGCTGCTCCTACTCACCTGGCTGGCACCACTTTCTCATTCCTTGGTAAACAATTCACCATTCAAAACCCATTTCAAAATTTACCCTCACCAGAAAGCACCCCTTGACTAATCCACACTTTTCTATGTTAACTTTGGCATACTTATATTGTGGATCTATTGGATTCTGAACTCCTGGGGAAAAAAAAGATTGCTTCTTTTCAATATTCAACCTCTTTCTCCCTCCTTCCTGTGCATAGTAATTCACAGGCACATAACATTTCAGTATTTATTGAATAAACAAATGTGGTCATTAAACCACATAAATTAACATTAAAATTGTCAGTCTAATGAGGAGAACTTATTTAAAAACCATTAAAACATAACACATCTTTTTTTTTTTTTTGAGACAGAGTCTCACTCTGTCTCCCAGGCTGGAGTTCAGTGGCGTGATCTCGGCTCACTGCAACCTCCGCCTTCTGGGTTCAAGCGATTCTCCTGCCTCAGCCTCCTGAGTAGCTGTGACTATAGGTACATACCACCACACCAGGCTAATTTGTGTGTGTGTGTGTGTGTGTGTGTGTGTGTTTGTGTGTGTTTGTGTGTATACATATATATATTTTAAAGTAGGGATGGGGTTTCACCATGTTGGCTAGGCTGGTCTTGAACTCTTGACCTCAGGTGATCTGCCGGCCTTGGCCTCCCAAAGTGCTGGGATTACAGGCATGAGCCACTGAGCCTGCCAAAATATCACACATCTTTCGACATATTATATCCCATGTCTATGTGGGTATTGCAGTAACACAGGCTGCACAGACTGCTTCTGCTCTGCCTAAATGCGGGCCCTAATGGATGTTATCTCTAGGCTTAACATGTTCATCAGTCCATGAACTGAAGCTATTAGAATCTGAGAAAATACTGGTAACTCCTACTTCCCCATCTTGAGATATAAAGAGAAACAAAGAGAAAGTCGACAGAAACAGAAGTCTTATAGAAGGAGGAAAGAGGTACAAGAGGAGGAAGGGAATCGTGGAAGTGGTTGAGAGCCTGGCACACAATGGCATTAACAAATATTTCTGCATAAATGAGTGATGATGGATAAGATAGAAGTATAGAAGCAAAAGGGGAAGTCTAATAATACAAAAAAGTTGTGATTTTAACTACTAACTTTCTCTTAAGTGTGATTAAGCTACTACTGAGTGGATCTTTCTTGATCTGGCTCAGTGATATACATTGATTCACTCCCTGCTGCCTTAAAACTTTAAGTAAGGTTTGAAGCTCATGCTCAAGGCTATGGACTATGATGACAGGTAAGTAACCTACTTTTAAGAAGTTTAGGAAGAACACCGGAAGAAGGGATGCTCTAGAATATAGACCTCAATAAATATCTAATTGTTGATTGAGTCCACTATCAATTCATAATCAGTCTCAAGCCCACAGTCTTGACCATCAGTCTCTCTAAGATCCACTGACTAACGCATCTACTCACATCCACAATGATGTTCTCAAGCTGTCATCTTCTTCAAACCCCTGGTCTTCCTTCCTCAGAGTCAGACTTTGACTTCACCTCTGCTTCTCAGAAAAAATAGAGGCTGATAGCTGAGAACTCGCACACCTTCTTTACAAAATATAAGCTCCCATCTCGGGCTGTATCCTTTTTATCCTCTCTGTTGTTACTGCAGATGAATTATCTCCCTTCCTCTCTAAGGTCTATTCTTCCATCTGAGTGCAGGAGCCTATTTCACTTGGCCCAGATCTATTTTGTGGGTTTGACCTTTCTCTCATAACTAAATCATTTGGATTTGGCTAAAATTCCTTAAATCTTGAGTTGCCTACATATTCCCTCCAGCGCTCAGGCTTCTTTTCTCCTTTCCTTCCCTGTCAAGCTTTTAAAAAAATTGCTGCCATTTACATTTTCTAGCTCCATTTTTTCTTCTCCTGCTCCTCCCTCCACTCTCATGTTGTCTGCACCCTCATCAGTCCGCCAGAATATCACTTGCTAAGGTCTACAATGAACTCCATCTCCCCAAATTTAGAAGATACTTTTCATTCTCCACCTTACCGAACTTCACATCGGTGTTTGACACTGTTGACTATTCCTCTTCCTTTTTGAACCAATCTTCCTGTGTAGTTTCTATGACACACACATACACACACACGCGCACACACACACGCACAAAAGAAAACCCAATGGTATTTCTCCTATAATTCTTGTTCTCCTTTGTAAACTCATTGAATGTGAGAAACTCTTAAGGCATGGTATGAAGTTCTATTTTCTTCTCACACCACAATCTTTTCTGAAGTAATCATACCTGCAACTATAGAAAAACAACAACAACAAAAAAACAACTATATGGATAAACAAATGTGACCTATCCATACAGTGGAATATTATTCAGATATTTAAAAAAATGAAGTTATACATGTTCCAATGTGGATGAACCTTGAAGACATTACTAAGTGATACACTTATCATTATACTCAGTGATACAAAAAGCCACATATTGTATGACTGCATTCACAGGAAATGCTCAGAACAGATAAATCCGTAGGAAACAGGAAATAGTGCTTGCCTAGGACTTGGGGTAGAAGGTCAGAGCAGTGAGGGTGTGGGGGAGGTGATAGCTAAAGTGCGCAGGGTTTCTTTAGGGCGTGATAAAAATGTTCTAAAATTAACTGTGGTAATGGTTAATTTTATCTGTATATCTGAAACATACCAAAAACTAAAGAACTGTGTACTCTAAGTGGGTGAATTGTATCCTTGGTAAACTATATCTCAATAAAGCTATTTTTTAAAGTTAGCAACAACAACAGCAGTAACAACGACAACAAAGCAACTGTATGGAAATGACCCCAAATTTTATCTCCAACTTACACCTCTTCTTTGACCTAAAGACCTATGTAGCCAACCTCCACTTATATTTCTCAAATGCATCCCTAGATCAGCATACTAAACAACAACAACAACAATTTCTGGCCCACTCCACATAACCTCTCCCTCCAGATCTGATCCACTTGTCTCGATCCCAGTGGACAATGCCACCTGCCTTCATCTGTTATGCAATCCTCAGTTTATGAGTCATCTCTAAAACCTTCCTTCCTTTCAGTATCAAACCCAAGTGAACTCTCATGTATTCACGCCCTTCCATCTCAGCTACCAACACCCTAATCTAAGCTCTAATTATGTCTCAATTGGACTAGTTCTGCATGTTCCCATCCACTTCATTCCATTCTCTAATTCTTTTCAGAGCTATTGCTTCAAGATACAAATGTGAGTGTGTGACATTCCTCTTCTCTCTGCCTTGTCTCAGCTTGAAACCCTTCAAAGGACTTAAAGACCAAAATCTTTAATATGGTCTAAAAAGACCTGCTAGCACAGACCCCTTACTCTTCTTCCCAAGTAATCTCATCACTTACCCCTGCATTTGTCTAAATCTTGCTCCTCTCTCAAGCTCAGCTTCTCCAAGAAGACTGCCCTAACCTCCCTATGTTCTTATAGTATAATATTATTCTCTCCACCATCATTCCTATCCCCATTAGAGTTATACATATATTTGTGTCTCCTCTTAACACCATCCTTCCCATTAGACAGCGATTTCTATAAGGACACAGATCTTGCTATTATTTTTGTTGTATTGTTGTTGTTTTGCCATCTTTGTACATCTTTGTATTATCTCAAGTGCCTCACAGAGATAATCTGGACTACAATAGTAGATTCTTAATATATATTTTTAATTAAGCAATTAAGCAGATTAAGCAGATTAAGAAAAATCTGATTTTACTTAGGAAACTTTCAGCACTCCCTTCTGAACCTAGTGAAGGTGGGATTTGCCAGAGTGAGAGAAGGGGTGGTTGAACTCAACTCTTCCTAAGGCAGGCTTATATAGTCAAAGAATTGCTTCCTGAAGACAAGGTTTGGCTAAATAGGGAATGCAGAAGAGACTTGGTTGGACATAGACAATTCGGAAGGTGTAGGTGTGACTGAGAGTGCTAAGGAGTTGTAGGAGGAGAGACAGGAAAGAGGGGAAGCAGCTAGGAATGGAGAGAAAGCTGGGGCAGAGAACATCGATGGAAATTTTTGCTAACGTGTAGCCCTATAGTGTCTCATGTAAATACTTTTCCCCATTAAACCTTAAGTAAAACATGTAATTAAGTTGCTAATGAGCAATGGCATTGTATCTGGTTTGGTCAGGGGCAGCAGGGAGATGAGGAAGCAAGTTGCTGATTTCTGCTGCAGTGTGGATGCAGGATGAGAATAAAACACTTCACTGTGATTACAACACATCCAGAAACTCTAGTAAGAGTCTGAACAATTTCATTTCTCACTCAGTTATTTTGGAGATTTTAAAGATGGTCCTGTTTGACTTTCCAGTTACCTCGTGTTATCGCAAATTGGTACTCTGATAGACCATAAGTGAAGTATTTCAAATATAGTGACTTGACCATGTAAATAAAATTTTGTTTCTCTCCCTATAATAGGAGAGCATTTCCAAGAATGTTCTTTAAACAACATTTAGCTTGTAGTTTTGTTTTTATCTCTTTAGCAGTAAATAATTAGAAACTATGGGTTTGTGAATTCTTTAGGTTTAGGAAAATGTTAAGCAGTACAACTTACAACTGTACAATGAAGATATGACTCATTACTATTGATTCTTAAGAATCTGAGTGAAATATTTCAGTATGAAAGAGCATTTTGATGAAATAAAGGAGCAAGAAAATTACATCGGCTTACTTTGATCTAAAGCCACATTGCATGGTTTAGATTCATGAATACATTAATCCCAGAGGCTATGCTTGGGAGGTAGAATTATAACACTGTCATACAGCACTTATGATGCTTTTGTGATTTTTATAAACAGAAATTCTTTTTATTGGTTATGTCTCACCATAGTCTTATGAGTCAATCTCCTTATATTGACAGCATATTTGAGTCCACTGACAAACAGGTAAAATAAACTGCTAGCATCACTAACGAGTGAGAGAACTGGAATAAGTGCTTTTGTGTCTGGGTTACCAGACACCTTCAATTTTTTTTCCAATGCATCACATGGGTTTCTTAGGTCACAAGAGCACTGACTCTTCGTGTGACTCTCTTCAAATTTAAAGACAATCTTGATTCATGCATTGGGAAAGATCTGAACACTGCAGAACATCTTTTATTGATATTCTCATTTTTACATTCAAAATCTGCAAATTAAGGCAAATACACCTTCCAGTTTCACCAATGATGGAAATGAAACCCAGGGAAGTGAAATGATGCTCAGGAACATGCAGCTGAAGGACCTAAGGCTAGAATTGCACTATCCAGGGTTACTGAATTATGGTTTTACATGTATTTTTACACTAAAGATTATGTGTTTCTAAAGACAACACAAGATCCACAGCATGACTTTTAAAGACACAAAATTGCACACACTGAAAATAGATTAAATTAGGTTTTCTGGTCTTGGTAATAAAAACAGGGTTTTTTTCTTCTACAGAAATAGTACCATTTTTATAACATATAACTATAGATTGGAAACAAAAGAAAAAAATGATTTACAGAGTGTTACCAATTTTTGTAATACCCAATTGTATAATAGAAACAAGAGAAAACAGAAACTATTTATAAAGTTTTTGATTACAGTGCACTCAAAAAAGAATTAAATAGATCATGTTTACCTACCATTATCTATGAATACATATTTAGTGAGCTACCTTAATATGCTTTGGATTTTTTAAGTACAATAAAAAAATATAAAAGACAAGGAGAAAGGAAATGAACCAGTTCATAAAACTAAAAAAAATATGTTCTCAAGCACAGAATCTATCAGCTCAATAAAAAACGTTTACTTAAAAATAAAAAGAAAGAAACTTTTGGAAAGAATCACATAGCCTAGAGGAGAGGACATTTTTTTTTCCCAGGAAACCAAAATAAATGCTTCAGCAAATATTTAGCAAAACAGCAGCATACTTGTTTTAAATACTCAAAATGTTTGCCTTTTTAATTGTAGGAGAAAAACATATCCAGTGGGAAATACGTCTAATCAGTTTCAAAACATTAAATTTTTCTTCTTGCACTCTCAATTAAAAATTGGTTGTGCATATGATAGTGTAGATACAGATACAAAACTGCTGCCTCTTTCTTTCCCTGTATAACATCACAGTGGTTTCAGAGCCAGTTGAAGGTTTTCATCAGGACTGTTCTCAAAGCTTCTGACTCCATTAAAATGAAAAATGACATTAAAATGTAGAGTACTTGACACCAAAAATGTTTTACTGTTATCACCCATCCAAATAGATGCCAGGCAGAATTGTTTAAAGGAACCGTAGAGTTATTTTTCGGATAAAGCAGAGTGACAGGTGATATAAATAACTCCATTATTTACATATTTCTTCTACACTGCTCTAGAAATGAACAAGTAAGAATTTTGTGTTGTTTTCTTTGTTTTGTTTTCCCCTCTATTAGAGGCTTTTCACTAGCCTTCTTTAGGTCTTTCACCTAAGGAATGAATTCACATCCCAAATCAATGAGTAGGTAAATCTTCAGAAATGTAATTGAAATTACATTCAAACTTTTGACTGAGGACAATGTCCGCAGGTCAATACAGTGTCATAGAATCCTGTGGCAATTCCTGAGACACAGAGCATTTTAAAGGGAGAGGAAAGCTGACTCTAAATAAATAAAGATAGTACTTAGAGAAACAGGTTAGAAAAGAGGTAAGATTAGTTTGATGCAAAATTTATTGTGGTTTTTGCCATGAAAAGTAATGTCAAAAACTGCAATTACTTAAAAATTTTTAAAATTATACTTTAAGTTCTGGGATACATACGCAGAACATGCAGGTTTGTTACATAGTTATACACGTGCCATGGTGAAAAACCACAATTACTTTTGCACCAATCTAATAGAACAGGTAAGAACAGATAATGAAAAGTTTATTGGCCTGAAAAGGAGAGAGAAATACAATGCTGTGGGGTAGCACTGTGAAGAGAGCAATCTACTAAGTGGAAATAGGTAGAATATAGTATTGTTCTTCTCATTCTATAATAGTGCTACAAAAATATATATTATCTTGACTAGATTTGCTCCTACCAGCAATTTTATTGTATGAGTTGTGTACAGTGGGATGCCTTACAAGATTAACACACACACAAGAACAAGTCTTATGCAGTGAGCATTCTATATAGGAAGTTACTTACCTGTGACCTTATTCGGGATATAAGAAACTTGACTACCTTGGCCAAAAATTCAGTCTCTTTCCTTGAAAACATTATATAGGAATTTTAAAATCAGGGCTTTCAAAAGTCCCCCAAAATATGGGAAGGTACATGGAGTTTAGTTGGGATGATATTGTCATATGACCTCAGAACTACACATAGCTCCCTTAAGCATAGAGAATGATGCTCTGCCTGCATGCTTTTTTTCTATTTGCTAAAACACCATGATGGCAAATGTTCAAAGTGTGGTTTATTTCCAATCATGCAGTCCTACCTGCCCATGTGTACTAGGAAATGCTTCCTTCTCCTTCTCCTTCTCCTTCTCCTTCTTCTTCTTTCTTCTTCTTCCTCTTCTTCTTCCTCTTCTTCTTCCTCTTCTTCTTCCTCTTCTTCTTCCTCTTCTTCTTCCTCTTCTTCTTCCTCTTCTTCTTCCTCTTCTTCTTCTTCTTCTTTTTCTCCTTTGCCTTTGAAAGAAATGCTACAACTTGGGGTAACCCCATATCAGAAAGTCAACTACTGCTTTCAAATACCTTTCATTCGATATGTAATAGAAACTATAGAGGTATAAAAGATATGAGATGAATTATAAATAATAATTCACCATTGTCCTCCCCTCTCAAATGCATGCAGTCATGTCCCAAATCAATGAGTGTTTCTCAGCAGTCTGATTAGTCATTTCAGAATAATATTTTACTTACAAAAGTTAGGGGATTTGGTCCTCTGACACTTATTTGACAGTTTCTACATATCAAAGTAACAAAAGAAGTACTGTTTCCAAACTGGAAAGCCTCTCACTGCTCAGGCCAGAGCTCTCCTAACTTAAGCAGAGAGAGAACATATCTAGGCCCATCATTGCTCTGTTGACAGGGCTAACTCCTTCCCATCCATACCACTTTACTTTCCTGCCAGTTGACATTGGAACAGATGCACAAAAAGAGAGAGTTCCATCCTTATTGGCAACACTTAATTCCTTTAAGTCGACTCCTTAAACAAACCCGCTCGTGGTCAAGATGTCTTAAGACGCTAAAGATTATCTGGAACCTGTCAGGCGCCGTCTGTTAACTTGATTGATTTAGATCTCTAGTTCACATCTGGTTATTTCCTGTGTTCCATTATTCAAGGTAGTCTCTCACAGGCCAAAGGCCACACCAACAGCTCTGGTTAAAAAATTCTAACGTATTCGGTAGATTTTTGTTTTGATATTTAATTCTCATTAAACTTGAGCAATATATAAGCATAATTGGTGAATGAACATCAGGTAAATAAAAAACTTGAAGTATTTATATCAGATCATAAATCCTTCTCGTCTTTCAAGTTTCCATCTCCTTCATGAAACATTCCATGATTTTTACATTAAGCTGTTTCTTCTAATTTCTACAAATCAAAGAACCTATAAATCAACAAAATATGTCAGATGCTCCACTATCTCTACTTCTAAAGTGTTCTTCCAGAATATTTCTTATACTTTGAAATAACACAATTTTCTATAATGTTCAACTTCGCTCATTATAAAAGAAATAAAAATTAAAACAAGATGTCCTCATTGACCCATGAGACTAGTCAAAAACTTCAAGTTAATTAACTAATTATAAATTAATAAGTTGAAATTTAGAATACCAAAACTAGTGAGTAAATGGTGAAATGTGTTCTCATTGGTCTCATCCTCCAGTAAAATGGAATCTATTCAAAAAGCACGGGCCTCCTTTCTTTCAATACCCACTTATCCTAATTAAAATTAATTCTTGTTAACTCATTTACTTCTGTCCCCTCAAATAGTACGTATTGATTACCTTTAGTAGTTACCAAAAACAAAAGTCAAGTACTCAACTTTCTTGCTTTTTAAGAAAGCAAAAGTGTGTTAAATTTCCCATCAACAAAGAGGGGGAACGAAGCCCATTAAATAGAACTCTTTGTACTTGTTGATGACAAGCAACATGTAATTTCTAAATTTCTAGTTGGCTGCATGGGCCTTTCTAAATTTTTTTTTTTTTAACTTTCATCAATGTAGAGTTGCCCATGATTATAAACATAGAGATCTTAGTATCCTAACTTAACAACACGTGAAAGAGATAAACCTTGTCTTTCAAAGTTACTTCTCCCTCCAGTTTATTGACCCTCTTGGGCAGGTGAGATAATCCCTCTTTTAATCTGAGCGAACAAAAAAAGTCAATCAAGTTCACTATAGTAAGGAGTACAGAAATCATGAAAATTGGACTATAGGACTGAAAACTGCTAAAACATGACAGCAAAAGAATGAACAAATGAACAGAGCAGATATAAAAGTATCTGTAGTCTCTTACTGTCAAAACTTTAACATGCAGATTTGAAAACATTTAGCAAGAAGAGGAAGCATCTGGCAAAGAGATTATACATTAAATAAAAATGAAATTTCAAATAATGGATCTTTGCCTTTATCTTTGCATAGAAAAATCTCTCCCCTATCACTAAAGTTGGGTTTCCTTGGCTGTGAGAGAGAGGAAGGGGGAAATGGTTTTAGCAATTACTCAATGAGTGAAATACAAAAAAAATGGAATGAAGACAATTGATCTACGTTAAATTGAAGCTCCAGAAAAAGAGGAGAAAATAGAGCAGAGAAAATATTTGAAGGAATAATGGTTGAGAAATATTCAGAACTAATTAAACACTCCAAGCCACAGATCCTAGAAACTGAATGAATACTTAGGAGAACATTAAAAAATAATATCATAGTGTAAAGACACATAACAAAAACCAAAGATCTTATGTAAGAGATTGCTTACATAGGAGAAAGAATTTGACTGGCACCTCACATCTGAATAATAACAACACAATCTAGAAGACAGTCAAATTGTTTTTTCAAAACACTGATAGAAAATAACTCAGTATATAGAATTTTATGAACAGCAAAACTACTTTTCAAAACGAATAAAATTATGCCTTTTCAGACAAAAATATGGCACCTTAAAAATATACAGCCCCACCGAACTTTTAGATGATATGTTTCAGGATAAAAAACATGGTCACAGGAGAAATAAGTAAAATATAAAAAAAGAAAAATAAACAATGTAAACGTAATAAAGAACATGGTCACAGAAGAAATGAAATATAAAAAAGAAAAATAAGCAAACAATGTGAACATAATAAAATCTAAATAAAAATTGCTGAAATAAAGTATCAGTTGGACTTAGAGCATTTAGAAGGACTTTGTATTGTTTGAAAAGAAGATAAAGTTACTACTAATAAAATTTAAACTTTATTGTGCTTAATATAAATGTCAAAATTTTTAGAGTACAGAGGTTATAATTTTCAAACCAATAGAGGAGAAAAATTGAACCAAAGCAAAACCTAAAAAATAAAACTTAATCCAAGAAAAGGCAAAGGAGAAAGAAAACATAGAATAAATAGAAAAAGAGCTCTAAGCAAAATAAAAATTAAAAAAAAGTCTAAGCAAAACAGTAGTAATTGTATATACTTAAACTACTTAGTTAAAACACAAGACTGACTAAATTTTCCAAATCAACTGCACACTGTTTACAAAAGAGGCATTAAGATAAAGAACAAAGAAAGTGAGAGAGGAAAAAGAATAATACTATTCAAGAGAAATCTGATGTGGCTATATCACTATGAGGCAAAATTTACTTTAGGACAAACTAATTAGCAGAGATAGAGAATATCACTTAATAATAAAAGATTCCATTTCCTAGGACATTATAAGAATACTAAGCTTATATGCATCAAATAAGATTGCCTCAAATTATATTAAGCAAGTTTTTAAAAAATGATTGCACCTCAAGAAGAAACTGACAAATCTAATAGTTTTACTACAGCTTTTTCAGTAATTTGTACTAATTTCTTTAAATAAATTCTTCATTTTTAAATTTTAAAATGTAAAACCCTTTTAATATAATTTATGGTTTCCTAGCTAAAAATTAGTTAGCTAAGTGTCATACTTAAAACTTTAAAAAGAAGCAGAATTAAACCCAAAGAAATTAAGAAGAACAAAACAATAAAGTTAAAGCATAAATTAAACAGGAAATAATCAAATAAAGAATCAGTAAAGCCAAAAGCTGGTTCTTTGAAAACATAAATATAGTTGACAATTATAATTGGCGAGACTAATAAAGAAAACAAAGCACAAATACAAAGCATTGAGAATGAAAAAGAAACATAACTGTAGATGTAAGAGATTTTTTAAAATAAGAGATTATGAAAAACTTTGACAATACATTTTAATATTTACACAAAATAGAAAAGAATTCTAGAATAACATAATTCACCAAAATTGACTAAAGAAGAAATAGATAATCTGATTTGTCATATATTCATTGAATAAATTAAATCTGTTTTTAGAAACTTTCCACCAAACTAATGTTAGTTGAGATGATTTTATAGACAAGTCCTGTGATACATTCAAGGAGTAGATGAATTCAATCTTAACCAATGTCCCTACAGAATAGAAAAAAATGAAGTACCCTCTGTACCAGTTAGGATAATTATAGTGTGTCTTATCAGAGAGTCAATACTAATTTTAGTATCCTAAAGAAGGCTGAGGTTTGTTTTTTCATTATACAACAATCCAAGGTTTCAGATCAGAGAGTGGTTACCATTCAGGACCCAGGTTCTTTAATCTTGTTTTTCTGCTGTCTCTCTGGTTCTTGGTTTGGAGAAATTTGAGGAGTCTTTTCTGTTGTTTTTGCTTTTGGGTTTTAAATTTTGGTCCGCCTGATTGAAACTACAGTGCAGGCACATCCACATTCTGGTTCATAGGAAGTAGACAGAGCATATGAAGGATGGATGCCCCAATATTTTAAGTCTCTGATTTGAAAATGGTGTGTATCACTTTAGATCACATTCCACTGGTATAAACTTAGCAAGCTGTAAATATCCCTTGGAAATTGGAAGTCTGGGAAAACTATCCCTACTCTACACAAGTATGTTTGAACAAGTGTCAACTCACTTCTGGCATCTCAAGTATGTAAATAACAGATGAATAAGCACCTATTAGAACTGCTGTAAAAATTCATGGAACAGAATAAAGATTTCTCATATTCCAATCTAAGAGTCTTTTATGCTCCAAGATTCTGTGAATCTATAACATAGATTTCTCAAAAAGCAAAAAAATAAAGAAAACAGAACAAGAAAATGGGTGCAAAATAAGAAGGCTGACAGTGCCATTGCAAGCAATTCACCTAAAAATTTGCCCATGCATGGAGCTGAAAAATTATGTCATATTGGCTGTAAGATTGTAATCCAAGGAATGGTGATTCAATTCCCTTTTGCCTGAAATCCATGCAGTTAGAATAAATCTCTCAATCAAGGGCCATTTATATATTTTATATATAATTACCATCATATGATCCTTTAATTGGTTCATTAGTAAAGAAAGAGAACACAAATTTTATGTAGAATCTATTATACTAGGTGTTCATGCATAACATTTATTTAATCTTTATTTTTATAGGTAAACAATTTAGAATTAAAGAGATTAAATCAATAGCCTGAGGTCACATAGGTTTTTGTGCCCATTGACTTGATTCATACATTGATTTCTTTTCATTCAGCACTAACAGCCCAGTTATTTGGAGGGTTTAGCATCATTATACCACACTGAAGAACAACAGTAATAATTCACTGTAAATATGGTTTCATTTTAAAAGAGTAAGGATAATTTTATGTAGAAACTGATATATGCAATTATATTTGGAAGAAATATATGAAAACTAATAATTGTAAAATAATTTAGCTTATTGATGAAGAGTGTCAGAAATGGCATGACAATTGCATAAATTATTAAAATTTATACAACTCTTAAAAAGATATCAATCAGAACATCAAAACTTTTTACCTCTTCAAATTGGAAAGGCCATATTTTTAGTTTATTATTCCCCTAATAGAATAAATTGAGTTAATTCCCTCATTTTTAATTAAATTTTAGCTCACTGACAGACCATTACTGACAAAATGGGTATAATTTATTGTTTTATAGGGAAGAATAAAATATTCAAGTTTGTCTTCAATGATAATATATTCTATTTAGTATTTGGGTATTATCTCATTTTTCAGTAATAATTTCTCATAGACATTTAGAGACTAATTCACCTAGAAACTCAGCTGTGAGGGAAAATGTCATCTTCTCTTTTTCTAGAGCCTCCCTAACTTACGTGGTAAATATGTTATCTTTTTTTTTAGCCATTTCATAATAATCCAGGAACATCTCAACTTGTTTTAAAAATAAAGAACATTTATTTAGGATCACCAAGACATTTCAAAAATGGCCTAGAAGTGGTAATGACTCGCTGTCTCCTGCACATGTCTTTTACTGATTCACACATTTCCCTGTGGCTTTGACCCCAGCTTTCTCTTGTCCATAGTGGCTTATGTTTTTTAAATTGAGTCCTTATGATAATAACAATAACAAAGAAACCCACATTTTTATTTAATTTTTATTTCTTTTTTTCTAAACTGACTTTGCTTATCTCTAGGGTGCTTCAAATTTAATTGTGTGGAAATAAGCTGGATGGCTGATTTAACAGTCACCTTTTTTTTATTATTATTATACTTTAAGTTCTAGGGTACATGTGCATAATGTGCAGGTTTGTTACATATGTGTACTTGTGCCATGTTGCTGTGCTGCACCCATCA
>NW_012101504.1:158730-162190 GCF_000951045.1 Mandrillus leucophaeus | reverse complement strand
GTCTCCTGGTGTGCCTGTTTGCTTAAAGCACAGTATTGGGGTGGGAGTTACCCGATTTTCCAGGTGTTGTGTGTCTCAGTTCCCCTGGCTAGGAAAAGGGATTCCCTTTCCCCTTGCGCTTCCCAGGTGAGGCGATGCCTCGCCCTGCTTCAGCTCTCGCTGGTCGGGCTGCAGCAGCTGACCAGCACCGATTTTCCGGCACTCCCTAGTGAGCTGAACCCAGTACCTCAGTTGAAACTGCAGAAATCACCGGTCTTCTGTGTCATTGGCGCTGGGAGTTGGAGACTGGAGCTGTTCGTATTCGGCCATCTTGCTCTGCCCCCCAACAGTCACTTTTGGCATTATCCAAAACCTCTTAACGAGAGCTGAAAAACATTCCAGTTTTATAAACACAATTTTTTGAAGTTATAGTGCTATAAACTAGAACCTACTAAACCAAAATGCTAACCACCACTTTCTAATTCTAGCAAAGAGACAATGGTATGATGTGGCATGAGTGAGATATAAAAAATGAAAAGGGAAGGATAGACAGTTCCAGATTTCTGTATCACAACACAAGTGTCATAACATTACTTTTGAAAGCAGCACAGATTATTTTACAGACTTAAACTGAAGACACTCTTAGAATGAAAAAAAAAAAAACTCTTCAAGCGCTGCATCTTTATTTTATTAAGTTCCAGGGTACATGTGCAGGATGTGCAGGTTTATATATATGAACAAAGCACTGCATCTTAAAAGGCATGTCATGATGTATGGTACATCATACTACAGGATAATTCCTGAGCGTACTTTGCATTATAAATATGGGGACAAAGTTTTTGGTTTGTACATTACCACTGTGCAAACGAGAGGATAAAGTGTTAATCATGGCATAGTTAGATCAACTGACATTTTCCCTGCACAGCAGCAATGATCTTTTCAAACTGTTAGTTCTATGCTCAAACCCTTTGTGTGTTCCCATCTCAGTGGAATAATATGCCAAATCCTTACTAGCGCTTAGGATGATTGATCATTATGTGGCCCGTGAGAACCTCTCTGACCTCATCCACTTTCACTACCACCAACCTCTTCATCCCGCATCACATGAGTCTCCTTGCTGCTCCTCACATGTGCTAGATAGTCTTTTATCCCAAGGTAACATTATAAAACTTACCTCTGCCATGACCATTCAGGTGGAAATCAGTTTGGCTCCTTTCATTTCAGTTCTTTGCTTAGCTACCACCTTGCCTGTCCAATCACAACCCTGTCCCTACTTTTCTTTTCTCCATGATAGACATAAAAGATAGATAATTGATTTTTTTTTTTTTTTTTTTGGCCTGCATTTCTCCACTGAAATGTAAACCATATAAGAACAGGGCTTTTTTTTTTTTTTTTTTTTTCTCCCAAATGTGTGTTCCTGTTGCCTAGAATAGAACCTGGCAAAAGTTGGCCACTCAGTAAATATTACTTTGAATTAATAAATGAAAAAGTTGGCCGAAGATGGCAGAATAGGAATAGCTCCAGCCTCCAGCTCCCAGTGTGTGTGACACAGAAGATGGGTGATTTCTGCATTTTCAACTGAGGTACCGGGTTCATCTCACTGGGGAGTGCCAGACAATCAGTGCTGGTCAGCTGGTGGAGCCTGACCAGTGAGAGCTGAAGCAGGGCAAGGCATTGCCTCACCTGGGAAGTGCAGGGGGGAAGGGAATTCCTTTTCTTAGCCAAGGGAAACTGAGACACACAACACCTGGAAAATCGGGTAACTCCCACCCTAATACTGCACTTTACCAAGGGTCTTAGCAAATGGCACACCAGGAGATTATATTCCACATCTGGCCCGAAGGGTCCCATGCCCATGGAGCCTCCCTCATTGCTAGCACAGCAGTGTGAGATCTAACTGCAAGGTGGCAGTGAGGCTGGGTGAGGGGTGCCCACCATTGCTGAGGCTTAAGTAGGTAAACAAAGCCAAGGGGGCTCGAACTGGGTGGAGCCCACCACAGCTCATGGAGTCCGACCGGCCTCTGTAGACTCCTCCTCTGGGGACAGGACACAGCTTAAAAAAAAGCAGCAGAAACTTCGGTAGAGGCAAATGTCCCTGTCTGATAGCTTTGAGAGAGCAGTGGATTTCCCAGCACGGAGGTTGAGATCTGAGAACGGACAGAGTGCCTGCTCAAGTGGGTCCCTGACCCCCAAGTGGCCTAACTGGATGACATCCCCCATTAGGTGCAGATCCATACCTCACACCTCACATGGCGGGGTACACCCCTGAGATGCAGCTTCCAGAGTGAGAATCAGACAGCAACACTCGCTGTTCAGCAATATTCTATCTTCTGCAGCCTCCGCTGCTGATACCCAGGCAAACAGGGTCTGGAGTGCACCTCAAGTAAACTCCAACAGAGGGTCCTGACTGTTAGAAGGAAACCTAACAAACAGAAAGGACACTCACACCAAAACCCCATCAGTACGTCACCATTATCAAAGACCAAAGGCAGATAAAACCACAAAGATGGGGAAAAAGCAGGGCAGAAAAGCTGGAAATTCAAAAAATCAGAGCGCATCTACTCCTCCAAAGAAACACAGCTCATCGCCAGCAACGGAACAAAGCTGGACAGAGAATGACTTTGACGAGTTGAGAGAAGAAGTCTTCAGTCAATCAAACTTCTCAGAGCTAAAGGAGGAACTATGTAACCAGTGCAAAGAAACTAAAAACCTTGAAAAAAGAATGGATAAATGGATAACTAAAATAATCAATGCAGAGAAGACCTTAAAAGAACTGATAGAGATGAAAACCATGACACGAGAAATACGTGACAAGTGCACAAGCTTCAGTAACCAATTCGATCAACTAGAAGAAAGAGTGTCAGTGACTGAACATCAAATGAATGAAATAAAGAGAGAAGAGAAGTGTGGAGAAAAGAGTAAAAAGAAATGAACAAAGCCTCCAAGGAGTATTGGATTATGTGAAAAGACCAAATCTACATCTGATTGGTATGCCTGAAAGTGACAGGGAAAATGGAACCAAGTTGGAAAACCCTCTTCAGGATATCATCCAGGAGAATTTCACCAACCTAGTAAGGCAGGCCAACATTCAAATTCAGGAAACACACAGAACGCCACAAAGATACTCGTCGAGAAGAGCAACTCCAAGACACATAATTGTCAGATTCACCAAAGTTGAAATGAAGGAAAAAATGTTAAGGGCAGCCAGAGACAAAGATCGGGTTAAACACAAAGGGAAGCCCATCAGACTAACAGCAGATCTCTCGGCAGAAACTCTCCAAGCCAGAAGAGAGTGGGGGCCAATATTCAACATTTTGAAAGAAAAGAATTTTAAACCTAGAATTTCATATCCAGCTAAACTAAGTTTTATCAGCGAAGGAGAAATAAAATCCTTTACAGACAAGCAAATGCTTAGAGATTCTGTCACCACCAGGCCTGCCCTACAAGAGATCCTGAAGGAAGCATTAAACATGGAAAGGAA
>NW_012101504.1:91894-156940 GCF_000951045.1 Mandrillus leucophaeus | reverse complement strand
TCATGTATTTTGTCCACTCTTACAATTATTTCACTGGGTGTGACGGGGATGTGTATCTAGTTCCTGTTACTTCTTTTTTTTTTTTTTTGGAGTCGTCGTCTTAATCTGTCGCCCAGGCTGGAGTGAAGTGGTGCGATCTCGGCTCACTGCAACCTCTGCCTCCTGGGTTCAAGTGATTCTCCTGCCTCAGCCTCCTGAGTAGCTGGGGCTGCAGGTGCACACCACCACTCCCGGCTAATGTTTTTGGATTTTAGTAGAGATGGGGTTTCACCGTGTTGCCCAGGCTGGTCTCAAACTCCTGAGCTCAGGCAATCTGCTCACCTTGGCCTCCCAAAGTGCTAGGATTACAGGTGTGAGCCACCGTGCCCAGTCTCTGTTACTTCTTAATGGGTACAAATGAAAGTTATGGGACAGAGGTTTTGATGGGATGTGGGAGGCTTGTGATATTATGTTATTAATATAGCTAGAACATGAGGTAAGAGTATACTATAATACAATTTTCTTTAAAAGTAAAATCCATTTTAAATGTTTTTTCAAACATATTGATTCTTGACTTTTATGTCTTACATGAACTATAGGATGATTACAATTGGTAACTATTTGTATCATTAAGTAACTTATTTTTTGTTTTAGCATTTTCTTATAGTATTAATTAAAATAATATATTGCGATATTTTTGTTTCATTTCTTTAGTCATGTATTTTAAGAACAAATTTAACATGTTTGAAATAATTGTACTTTTTTCTGTTAGAAACATTTCCTTTAGGTATAAATATATTCCATACATTTTAAACCACTAAAACTATTGAGGTATGATCTAACTGACAGTATATAGTTATATTATCTAAACAAGATGCCTAGATCAATTGTATATAATCGTATGTAAACCCCAAATTCTCCAGGAAATACTAGCTTTGAGGCACAAGTGAAATCACATATTTTTTATACCCCAATTCTGATTTCTCAACAACACCCTTCTTGTTTAAGCAATGGCTCAAGATAGTTCTCGGCTATTTCTAGGAATCCCTAAAGATGTATCTCATGCATGCCTATAAACCAATCTTATTCCAGTGAAAGATCTGCAGTCCCTCATATAGCATCTACCATGTTTGACATCCATAGTGCATAAAGTCACTCCATAAAGCCACTCTGCTGACATGGCTGATGGCATCTATAGTGGAAATAACATGGTCCTAGCTAAGGGCATTGTCTTGTGATTCATAGAGTCATAGCATGGTGCTAGTTTCTGTACAGAGGCAGGGAGAATGTGCTTAGAGTTTTCCTCAAACTTTTTCTCAAAATACAGCACTTTCTGCCATTTATTCTTCTCTTAGAATCTTGTCAAGTATTTTATGAAAATAGCCCTATCAGCTTCTAGCCTTTACTTTTGTAATTAATGTGGTTCAAACCGGTCCAGGGAAGCCTGATGGGTAATAGACGTAGTTCTCTTAATTATCCTTTTTCTTTCTCCTCAGGGACCCTTGGCCTAGCCAAAGTAATGCCACTTTCTGCAGTACAAAATAACCTCCTCCCTGTGTATTAAAGTACACAAATTATATACTGAAAGAGGATGGTGCTATTCCTACCAAGAAGTGAAATTGCCAAGATACTTTTAGAAAATAGATACTAGAGAACGTTTGAACATTATAACATTTCTAGTCTCTGATAAAACGTAGATAATTTAACTCTATCTTTGAAAAATAACGTATATGAATGATTGGGTCATTTTCTACGTCTAGATTGTGTAGTTTGCTAACTTTCCTGAATAAATAATGATCTATTGTCATAAACGCATTATAGGAATTAACCTACTTAATCCTCACAACAAGCTTATGCGTTGTGCACATTATATTTCCATCTCACAACTTTGCCTAAGTTTCCGTAGCTAGGAAGTAGAAAAGCCAGGGTTACACCCATGTTTTTCTTGCCATATTTTGCCCCTTTAAGGAGGGAGTCAACTCTTGCAAGGTTTAAGTTGATTATAATTTTGACTCCACTTTGAACACTTACATTCAATGTATTTTATATTTTGTCCCATATATATACAAATATACATACATATATACACATATATATAATGCTGGATATTTGAATATTAATCTATTACACTTGAAAATTATACAAGGATATATTAAAATATCACTGGCATACATTGTGTGTGTGTATTTAGTTTATTGGTATCTGTTTTCCTCAAAGTGGCATAGACACAGATCTGCTTAAATTAAGTTCATTCCAATGTGCCTAATTCTAGACTAGAATAATGAACCATGCAAATGTTTTCTCAAATACATTACTAATTTATATGAGTAGATCCTTTTTTTTGTTTGTTTGTTTTTTGACATGGAGTCTCTCACTGTCACCCAGGCTGGAGTGCAGTGGCGCGATCTCAGCTCACTGCAAGCTCCACCTCCCGGATTCAAGTGATTCTTCTGCCTCAGCCTCCCAAGTAGCTGGAACTACAGGCACCCGCCACCATGGCCAGCTAATTTTTTGTATTTTTAGTAGAGATGGGGTTTCACCATGTTAGCCAGGATGGTCTTGATCTGCTGACCTCCTGATCTGCCCACCTTGGCGTCCCAAAGTGCTGGGATTGCAGGTGTGAGCCACCACGCCCGGCCGAGCAGATCCTTTTGTTTAAACAATTGATCTACCTAATTGGGTCACTCTAATTCTATATGTTAGAACTAAAAGGGTAGAACAGGAAGAGTTGTGTGGCCTTGTGCACTTTATTGAGATATGAGTAGTATTGGTGCCCTGGTGTCAGAGCCAACTGTAAATAGATAATTTTTTTGCAGTATTCTATAAACTTGCCTGAGAAGTGTACTTTTAGTGGGAGAATATTGCCTAAGACCATCCTATGATATCTTCAGTGTATGATATCCTTACCACTCTGTTACTATAATTGAAGAGGCTCTTTGAACCTGGAATCTTCTACCATTAAACAACTACTTGTTTCCTTGTGTTACTGCATTGGTGTTCAGTAGTGTGCCAGGTTATGGAAAGATTTGGAAAGAGTTTTGCTAAGGGAAGGGTGAACTATTCAGACTTGAGTAGGTGTTGTAATATGTAACGTGGAGGCTTTGAGTGTCCAGCATGGTAGGATGGTCAAAAAAAGGGATAAAGATGAGGAACAAAAGAGGGAAGCGTGGATGATACCTCTTTCAATATTTTATCACATTTGGATAAACTATTCATAGCTGCATTCTGGAGTGTCTGTGTTTCATTTTTAACTCCCCTTACTTGATGTTACCTATTTTAATCCCAAACAGTATTTCACTTGCCCCCAAATGTCCCTGATAGTCATTTACTTTTTTGCTACCCTCTTTAGTTCTTTGTTAATTTAGACTTAGATTTAAAAATTTTTCTCAGCTTCCCAGTAGGATGTTCAATGAGGCCTCATTTTAAATATTATAGATATTAAAATTTCATTTCAAGTCAATTCATTAAGTAGCCACCAAGTGTTAATAATTATTTTTATGCTTTTAAATTGTTGAATATTGTATAAACAGACTATACTGAAGCAGATGAGAAATGACTTCTATAGAGTCCTTTGCAATAAACAATGACCAATCACAGAGTAATCTTTGTGTCAGAGGATGGTTTCAGGAAGTGACATGGTCTTATCTTGTGTATGGAACAGAGCCATCCATACAGTGTATGACCAGGCTAAATGCCACCACTGCAGTGGGACTTTCAGAAGGTTCAACTTTCCTGCCTGATAAGGCTTTTAACTGTGTGATTCTCTAGATAGGCCTAATTCCAACTTGGTCTATGATTTATTCAGTATATTTAGACATGCTTCTGAATACACACATTGTAGTCCTTTTTCTCTGTGATGTTTTTATTCCTAAGCAATTTGACATATTCAGGGTAAGGTACATGTTACTGTAGATTTATGATAATAAAAAATTGATTAAATGACTTCTTAAGATGAAATGGATGAACATTTGTCTTTCTTCAAATTATCGTCACTTTTGCCCTTATACGAGGGGTCTTCAAAAAGTTCATGGAAAGTTCACATTATAAAACAACTATGCATGGAATTCGTATTTTTTTTATGCTAAAATAAACTCATACTGCCTGTTACAACATGCCTGAACAGGATCTAGTTTAAGCATGAAGGATACAACATCAGTTTGAGAAGAGCCCCTTTCAGGACAACACGAATTCTGCTAAAATTTAAGCAAGAACAAACATCAAATTTGTGTTGAAGCCTGGGTGGAAGAATGGTGAAATCATTAATACTTTATAAAAAATTTATAGGGACGACGTTCCAAAAAGGGTAGCAGTTTACAAATAAATAACTCATCTTAAGAAGGGGTCTGATGATGTTGGAGAAGAAGCCTGTAGCAGCAGACCATCCACATCAATTTGTGATGGAAAAATTAATCTTGTTCATTACCTAATTGAAGAGGACTGATGATTCACAACAGAAAGGCCAACACTGTAGACATCTCAGTTGATTCAGCTTACAAAATTCTGACTAAAAAGTTAAAGGTGAGCAAACTTTCCACTTTATGGTGGAAAGGGGAAACTTTCCACATTATGGGTGCTCGAACTATTGCACCCAGATCAGCTGCAGACAAGAGCAGAAATTTTATTTGAATTTTGAATAAGTGGGATCAAGATCCTGAAGTATTTCTTTGAAGGAATACTTATGACAGGAAATGAAACATTGCTTTACCAGTAAGATCCTAAAGACAAAGCACAATCAAATCAGTGGCTACAAAGATATGAAAATGGTCCAGTCAAGGCAAAGGTAAACCAGTTAGAGCAAAGGTCATGACAGCAGTTTTTTGGGATGCTCAAGGCATTTTGTTGTTGACTTTCTGGAGGGCCAAAGAACAGTACCATCTGCTTACTATGAGTGTTTTGAGAATGAGAATCAAAGCTTTAGCAGAAAAATACCTAAGAAAGCTTAATCATAAATTCCTTCTCCATCATGACAATGTTCCTGCTCATTCCTCTCACCCACAAGGGTAATTCTGAGAGAGTTTCAATGAGAAATGATTAGGAATCTGTCTTACAGTCCTTATTTGGCTTCTGACTTATTTTAGTTTCTTGATTTTTAAAAATCTTTAAAGGACACCCATTTTTCTTCAGTTAACAATGTAAGAAAGACTGCATTGACATGGTTAAATTACCAGGATGCTTGGTTCTTTCGGGATGAACTAAATGGCTGTTATCATCACTTACAAAAGTATCCTAAACTTGATGGGGCTTATGTTGCAAAATAAAGTTTACATTTTTATCTTGTAATTCCATGTTTTCCGCAAACCTTTTGAAGCCCTCTCATATATTACACATAACAAATGTACAACCAAAATCAATATAACAGCTGTATCCTTAAGGTAACCAGTAGGGATTTACCATGCGTGGAAGACACAGAGATGAGCCACACAGGTCCCCATTCAAGAGGGAGGGTGGCCAGCTGACAGCCTCCTGTTATTAACTTCTTCAGGTCTGTCTCAGCTTTTGAGTTAAGGTCATTCTATTCTTGAGGTAAGCGCAGCCAATGACTGAGCAAGACTGTGGAACCATTTCTACCTAAATGCGATTTCTTTAATGAATGGTTTTTGCTCCTGTTGTCTCATGACTCCCCTTGATTGATGCTGCTTCCTACCTTTTACCTTCGTAGGTCTCACCACCAATAAGTCTTTTATATGTCTAACTCAGTCTCAGCATCTGCTTCCTGAAATCAGGACCCAATTACTGGGATAGGATTGTGTAGTTCACCTTAAGCTTTGGTTTTTCATTGTTTTCCAATTTCCTGTTGGAAATGTAGGAATTGAAGGGAAAAAGTAGAATAATTCAATCTTCTTAGAGGACTGTTATTATGGCACCTCCTCCCTGGGCCTCTGGTTGTATGAAGGGAGTGAAACCAGTTTCCAGAAATACACCTATCCTTTCTTGGGCTAAACGTCAATGCTACAAAATGAGGGTGGAAATTTGCAGGCCATTAAACTCAAATTTAAGCTCCATCTTTTCCCTTTCATTAAAATAGAAAAACCAAGCAAGCCTGTGTTTCCAACTTGATAAAATAGTCTGCTGCTAATTGGTCATTTTCATAAAAGAAAGCGACTTGTAATCATATAAGCTTCAGCTGTTAAAAATGTTGCTTCACTAACCATTATACATTCCCGCTCTAATGAACTCTTCTACTTCTCTATGTGCTAGAAGATTCATTTGGGTCATTTAAAGTCAATTCTATGAACCTTTAAACATGCAAAATGATGTTAGTACCCTATCCTGTGGCTTCTAAACTTTAAACTAGGGCTGAAATGTTTTTTATTGGGTTAATTGGCTTAAATATGAAATTTCTAATTACCAAGTGCGTGTAGTATAGAGGGAAAAAAAAGATAAAATGCTGCTTTTGTAGAATAAGATAAAGCTATTTACGGTTTCAGCTGGCTAACTGTTGAGAAATTCAATAATATAACAGTAAGAGACTCAGGAGATGCTCTTCTCCCTAGAGCATCTTCCTTCTCTAGTTTTCTTTTTCATTTCTTTTATTTATTTATGTTTTTGAGGTGAAGTTTTGCTCTTGTTGCCCAGGCTGGAGTGCAGTGGTGCAATCTCAGCTCACTGCAACCTCTGCCTCCCGGGTTCAAGTGATTCTCCTCCCTCAGCCTCCCAAGTAGCTGGGATTACAGGTGCACACCACCACACCCAGCTAACTTTTGTTTTGTATTTTTAGCAGAGATAGGGTTTCATTATGTTGGCCAGGCTGGTCTCGAACTCCAGACCTCAGGTGATCCATCTGCCTTGGCCTACCAAAGTGCAGGGATTACAAGTGTGAGACACCGCACTTGGCCTCATTCTCTTTTTTTCTAAAACCGTTATGGAATTTCCCCCATAACAGAATTTAAAAAGGCTAGATCTGAAGTCAACCTATCTAGATTCATGTCACAACCCTGCTCCCTGCCTGTTATGCAAAGATGGACCCATTTGAATTTCTAGTCTATGACAAAGAGGTAATAAGAACCTGATTTCTTCAGAAGGTGGCTGTGATCACCAAATGGAAAGATGTGCATGAAAATATTTTTAATCTCAACACATTTTAGAGTGGTAGAAAAATGTTATTATTTTGTCTATATTATCAAATTGACAAAACGTAACCGACATATTTTGAGAAAACAGGTATTCTGCAAGGAAAACAAGGCAAACATTTGCTATCAAGACATAATCATAATTGTAATCACAAACAAAAGGATAGTTTGGAAGGGTATAGAGTGACTGTGACTAAAATGTATCAATTTATGTACATTTGAGTTTTGTACGTAGGATGTGCAGACACTCATTTTTGTGCCATATTCATTTGATAGAAGACTATGCATCTCTAAATTTTATACACATACATTTGTATGTATTTAAGAACTTTTTATTTTTTACATAATATACTCTTGCTCACATATATATAATCATGCATCACTTAATGACAAGAACATGTTCTGAGACATGTACCATTGAGCTATTTTATTGTTGTAAAAACATCGTAGAGTATACTTACACAAACCTAGATGATATAGCCCACTGCACACCTGGGCTGTATGGTATCGCCTATTGCTCCTAGACTAGAAACCTGTATAACATATTACTGTACTGAATACTGCAGGCAATTGCAACACAATGGTAAATGTTTACATATCTAAACATGTCTAAACATAGGAAACATACAGTAATCGTATGGTATTATAATGTTATGGAATCACCTTCCTGTATGCAGTTCATCGTTGACCAAAACATTGTTATGTGTGGCATGATTGTATATGCAAATTATATTTTTCCTTCTTATTTTCTTCTCCTCTACCCCTTCCCTTTTCTCTTTCTTTTGCTTCTTATTTTTGGTTAAGAAATAACTACTTGAGTCACGTGTGGCCACATTTGTCAAATTACACAGCAAGAAGGCCCTTTCATGGCCTAACTTGAGCCAGCTTTGTGTTCTTTCAGGACTGCCTTTCCCGCTAACAACCCCTCTTCTGCCCCTGGAGCTCATTTGTCTTGCTGTGGTGCTCTGTTGCAAAGTGAGTCTGAAGTTATTAAGAAAGGCAGTGACAAAATGCCAACAGGAACATCATCTATAACACACAGGGTCTACTATCGAAAAATCACTGGAAATGCTACACAGGCACAAGTCACTACATTAAAACAACATATTTTTGTTTGATTGAGAAATATTTTTTGAGCATCTATTTTGTGCCAAGAAGTTTTAAACTATTAATATTCCATTGTAGCTACCCAACAAAGGGAAGCAAATATAAGAGATAATCATTATCCCATCACTAATACGTTTGATTTTCTGTTTCAAGTAAAATGAATATACTCACTTCATTACAATTTCAAACATTATACAAGATTGACATAAAATGAAATAAAAAGATCTTATCCTTCTTTTCAAAATTTTCATTAATGTTCTTCGGAAGTAAATAGTCTTAACAGTTTACTGTACATCCTTTCAGAATATTTATGTATTTATCTACCATATAAGTCTCCTTGCAATGCTGTAAGAAAATGCCATAGACTGGGTGACGTAACAACAGACATTTGTTTCTCACAGTTTTGAAGGCTGGGAAGTCCACTATCAAAGTCCTGGAAAATTTGGTTTCTGGTAAGGGCCCACTTTCTGGCCTGCAGATGGCTGCCTTCTTGCTTCTCACATGGTAGAGAGAAAGTAATTTCTTTTAAAAAATTTTATCATATTTTAAATTCCAGGATCCATGTGAAGGATGTGTAGGTTTGTTTAACAGGTAAATGTGTGCCATGGTAGTTTGCTGCACCTATCAACCTGTCTCCTAGGTATTAAGCCCAGCATGTATTAGCTATTTATCCTGATGCCCTTCCTCTCTCTGCCCCCTGCAACAGGCCCCAGGCCCCAGTGTGTACTATTGCCCTCCCTATGTCCATCTGTTCTCATTGTTCAGCTCCCACTTATAAGTGAGAACATTTGGTGTTTGGTTTTCTGTTCCTGCATTAGTTTATTGAGGATAATGGCTTCCAACTCCATCCATGTTCCTGCAAAGGGCATGATCTCATTCCTCTTTATGGCTGCACAGTATTCCATGGTGTATATGTACCACATTTTCTTTGTCTAGTCTATCATTGATGAGCATTTGGGTTGATGCCATGTCTTTCCTATTGTGAATAGTTCTACAATGAATATATGCAAACGTGTATCTTTGTAACAGAATGGTTGCTATTCCTTTGGGTATATAGCCAGTAATGGGCTTGCTGGGTCAAATGGTATTTCTGGTTCTAGGTCTTTGAGGAATCACCATACTGTCTTCCACAGTGGTAGAACTAATTTACATTCCCACTAAGTATAAAAACATTCCTGTTTCTCTGTAGCCTCCCCAGCATCTGTTGTCTCCTGACTTTTTAATAATTGCCATTCTGATTGTCATTAGATGGTATCTCATTGTGGTTTTGATTTCCATTTCTCTAATGATCAGTGATGTTGAACTTTTTTTGATATGTTTGTTGGCTGCATAAATATCTTCTTTTGAGAAGTAGCTCTTCATGTCATTTGCCCACTTTTTAATGCATTTTTTTCTTGGAAATTTCCTTAAGTTCCTTGTAGATTCTGGATATTAGATCTTTGTCAGATGGATAAATTGCAAAATTTTTCTCCCATTCTGTAGGCTGTCTGTTCAGAGAAAGTTACTTGTTTCTGTCTTTCTCTGCTCCCCTCACTTCTTATAAAGCCGCTAGTCCCATCAAGAGGGTCCCATCCTCATGACCTCATCTAATCCTAACTTCCCATCTTTAAATACCATCACAATAGGGAACAAAGCCTCATATGAATTTGGTGGGGGACATAATTCCGTTGGGTGTGTATATATACATACGTATGCAAATATGTGTGTGTATATATAATAATTTGAATCATATAAAAATTGTTAACCAATGTGATTTTTTACTTTAGCAATTTTAACTTGAGTAATTTTCATTGCATAAACAATGCAATAACAACATTAAGGGAAATTTGAAAAAACTAAAATAACATTACCCATATAGTTTTCCTTATTAATATTCTTTTCCATTTTTTCCACATAAATGTCTATTTTGTGCAGTTATAATTGTAGTGAACAACTCCTTTTAAATTCCATGTTTAAAAATTGACATTGGTGTAAATATTTTTCCTGTGATTATTTGATGTTAATAATTGTCATAATTGCAAGTATGTACAGTATTTTTTTATTCACTCCTGTTGATAGTGGATTGTTTTTCTTATTTATGACTGGAAATGTGGTTATAAAATTCATTACTTACTAAAGTAGTATGAAAATATGCATATGTCACCACAAGTATTCTGTTACTAACTATATGACTTAGAATAAGTCTAGAATTTAACTATGCCTCATTTTTCTCATTTGTACAGTGAGTCCAAATAATATACTTATCTCTTTCCTAAAGTTTAACGAGGGTTATACCTCATAATACATTTTAAGCCCTTAGACTATTCTCTAGCATACAACATATGTTCAACAAGTGGTTATTTATTAAGTAAAAATATTAACAAATGTGTTTTACAATGATTTAACATGTTTAAAATGTTAGACATATGGTTAAATCAAAATCAGATGATTGGGGGCCCACAAACCTAATTATCAACCAAAATATAACTGTAATACTTTCTGCAAAAAATCCAATCTATTAAAGTTGTTTTTCTTTTTGATAGCACTACAGTCAAAGATGAATAGGCTAGGCATGGCTCACTCAACTTTTCCCATTAATCAGAAACTTCCATTGACTCAGGTGATTGCTGACAGCTATTTTCTGAATATTTACAGAAGGCAGTGAATGGATGACCTACCGAAAATATCATTCGTGAGAAGACACCATTTAGTGCAGTGGATCATGAAGAGTTTACTCTACTTAGCAAAAAAATAACGCTCCCAGGGCTGTATCCTTACTGATGATGAAAAGGGAGGTCCGTATGCCGAAAATGCTAACATTCCAGACAGATGGATGTCTTATTTCAAAGTTCTCCTGAACAAGCCATGAAGAACAGCATTAGCTGACCCTCAGGGTATGATTGACTTTGCTACACAGAGCAGCAAGAGTGACCTCAATTCCATATCCATCAGTGAGATTTATGACCCAATTGTAAAAAGCAAAAAATGCATTAAATGCTAATGGAATATACAATGAGAATCTTGTAAGAAATATACACATGCATGATGCATGCACACATGTATGTACATGGATATATTCCATTGTAGCTTTGCCAGGAAGAAGAGCCATTGGTGTATGAATCTTCCTGATCCAGAAGTGATTGAAAATTATGAGGAAAAATATATTTAAAATCATGGCCTCATCTTCCTTTTGATGCTTGTAATGATCCTGAAAGATTCTCTTAATGTTTTTTGTTGAGGAGTGAGTCTGAGTAGGTTGAATTTATGCACAATCATTTTATGGTTGAGCAAAATTTTATGTTCCTCTACAGCCATCCAAGAGAGACTGGGATTTCTTCCAGGGCTATCCCAGGCTTCATTAATTTTAAGGCCACCTTCAACTACGCAGATCATAGTTACTTAAGAAGAATTCTTATACCATAAGGACAAATAAATTTTCTATTGGATATTCATGCATTTGATTCTATTCCAAAAATTATTGGGTATATTTTATGAAATTCTGGGGACTGATGCCAAATTGAACACATTCAAAGATGGGATAATCTAGCTTAGGAATAGTTTATGCAAAAAACATTTGAGTATATTCTTCATCATTTTTTCCTGCTGGAGTTAAAATAGTAACATAAAACTTGAATAATGCCATTTGCAGCTTAAAGAAAGTCAGAAGTAGAGATTGGGTTTAGAATCAGATATCTAATAGTCTAAAAACTCTGGTCGTATATCCACGGAACTCAGAAAAAAAGATAAAGAAAATTTATTTTTTTGATAAAGATTTTTGGTTTATAGAATGTTAGGCTTTCATGGAACCTGAAAATCACCAGCTCCCACCTCACCCCATCTCCCACATCTCTCATGGTATTTTTGTCATATGATCATTCATCCAACCTCTGCCTTACATCCTAGGCAGTTCCACAGCTGGAAAGATCTAGTGGCTGAAATTGTTGATATGGAGACAAAAATTCCTCCCCAAAGTGCTCGCTAATTGTTTCTGGGTCTGTCTCTGAATAGGTGAGAAGATTTGTTCCTCTTGTTGACTGATGGTTTTTATACATTTTAGGAAAATGATTGTGCTTTTCCCCGGTCTTGTTCAGGCTAAGTAGAGTTAAACCCACAAACTTCGGAGTCCGATTGAGATAAGATTCCTCATTGCCCCTTCCCATTTTTGTGATCTTATTGAACCTTTCTTAGTTTCCCTTTCTGTAAAATAGCTATGAAGCAACTGACCTTCTGTAGCTCTGAGGATTAAATAACAATGCAGGCTCTTGACAGATGTTAGCTACTATTTTTATTTTTTAACCATTCTTATGTAACATAAATCCTTAAGAGCTAGAATAGATACAGATAAGTTTGATTTGAATCCATTTTTTTTTAAAGCAAATATGTAATTCCTGGAAATTTCTGGAAGAGTGTGTGTGTCTGTGTCTGTATCTGTGCGGGGTGCAGTTGTGTTTCTCTGGCATCTCTGGCTCTGGCATTTTGTCTCCACTGAAGTTTTGCTTTTTGTTTTGTCTTTATTCCTAAATAGTCAATCTAAACATGAAGTTTAGCCTCTTTGATTTGACGCACATGTATGTGCGCACAACCACCCACACCCACATACCCATGTCAAGTCTCTGAACATGCAACAACTTTGATACAGGGTTGGGAGATTAAAAGAACTTTATTTTGCAGCACATGGAAACTTAAAATTCAATATCTGACATTTTTATTCTAAAACATTTTCTCGCGTCAGCTATATGTCTTTTTGCTACCTCTCTTTTTTCCTCTTCTTGCTCTCCAGACCAAAACTACCAAAATTCCTCTGAGAATATCTTCCCTAATTAAAATAATAAAATTCATAAGACTTAACTGGTTAAAATCTAAGAATAGTAGTGATCAGTTTGTCTCTAATTAATACATTCCTTTTGGGGTGGATCTTATTCCTTCATAAAGATTCCATAACAAAATAATGTAATTCTGTAGAGAGCTTTCTGCACTGCCAATTTGAGAAGGCAGTGGAGCTATTTACAGAAGATCTTTAAACAAGAGCAGTTTTTATTACTTTGAAATCACTTGCAGATGTTATTCACTATCTTTGCAGTTGCCATAAGATCAAAACTCGTATATGGCACTTGTTACAGCCATCTGTTTAATGCTTTATTGAGAAACTTCATCATTCCAGCTTTTTCAGGATTTTGTGAGCCCAGATCTCTGCAAAGGTGAATGTTTAAAACCTAAGTACTTACTTTTGGAGTTTAAAGTCTGTCTTCACTGCTAGATGAGACTGTAAGCTATGTGAGGGCAGGCATCCTGGCTGTGTTGTTTCCTGATGTTTGCTCATCACTTGGCACAATGTATGCCACATGATAGAGTTTCAATCAATGTTGGTTGAATGAATGAATGAACACATTTTTAAGATATGTTACAGAATAAAAATGTAAAAAGTACCCTTAATTTATTTTTAGATAAGGAAGCCAGGGCCTTAATAGCTTTAAGCCAGGGCCTTAAATAGCTTTTAGAAATCAAGACCAAAATTTTAATGATTATAAGAAATTATTTTGGAAATGGTTGAGACTTTCTGCTACTCATGTCAGAATAATAATTCTTGGTGAACAGTAGTACTGCAGTAACCTGTTATTATTTAGATAAATGTAGATAGAATTTTTATAAGACCTTTCTGTTAGATTTAAACAAACAAATGCCCCTCCCCACCCTCCCTCTGACTCCGTGTCAAAGATCAAAGGCAGATTAGCATAGAGGTCTTAGGGGGAACTCTGAATTCAGGCTGTCTGAGCTCAAATCTGCACTCTGTACATCCCAAGTAATGTATTCCTGGCAATCTGAATAACTCTGCGTTCCTCACTTGGAAAACAGAGGTTGTAATGTACCCGCATCCTAGTGTTACTTTCTATTTCTATTCAACAGTACCCTTTCTTTCCCTGCTCTCTTCGCCTGCATCCCTCCCTCCCTCCCTCCCTTCCTTCCTTCTTTCCTTCCTTCCTCTTTCTCTCTTTCTCTTTTTTTTTGCTTTCTTGCTTGCCAAAGTGGCGTCCCCTTAATTGCTTCCTTTTTTCTATAATAATATCCTAATCTACTTTATATGAAGTTGAAACAAAATTGATTCAACTTTTTCGTGGCCTTCAAATGGGTGTTTCTAGCCCCCTCAAAGAAAATGTAGTAAATTTGAATGAGCAGGGAAATATAAGGTTTAAACTATGATTTGAATTATCCTTTGTTTTCTATGTGGAGCTCTTTTCCCCGCAAGCTGAGCAGCACTATGGTAGCTATCTCATTGTGATCTCTACTGCTTTGTTTTATTCATTTTAAGACACATATGTTTTTCACATTTCAACATCTCTGAAACTGGGATGCATTTTAAAATCTACAGAGCCTTGTAGCCACTGTCAGCCATGCATCATAGAGAATTTGTCATTCTTTGTGTGTGCATGAATTTAGTCATGGCTATACATATTGTCCTTTCACTGGAGTTCTGTGCATTGCCAATACTACACATTGTTTAATTGTGATTTAACATGTCTAAGCCTGGCACGATGGCTCACATCTATAATAACAATGGCTTGAGAGGCTGAGAAAGGAGATCATTTGAGGCTAGGACTTTGAGAGCAGCATGGGCAACATAGCAAGACTCCATCTCTAAAAATATTTTTTAAACATTAGCTGGTGTGGTGGTGCATGCCTGTAGTCCTAGCTGCTCAAGAGGCTGAGGTGGGAGGATTACTTGAGCCCAGAAGTTGAATGCTGCAGTGAGCCATGATGGCACTACTCTACTCCAGCCTGGATGACAGAGTGAGACCCCAATATTTAAAAGTTTAAAATATATTGATCTATGATTTGGCATTACAATTAAAAGTTATGGGGAAAAGCAAAAAAATAGCAGTAAGACTTTTATTTATTTATTTATTTATTTTTGAGAGGGAGTCTCACTCTGTTATCCAGACTGGAATTCAATGGCATGATCTCAGCTCACTGCAACCTCCACCTCCCAGGTTCAAGCGATTCTCATGCCTCAGCCTCCTGAGTAGCTGGGATTATAGGTGCCTGTCACCATGCCTGGCTAGTTTTTGTATTTTTAGTAGAGATGGAATTTCACCATGTTGGCTAGGCTGGTCTTGAACTCCTGACCTCAAGTTATACATCCACCTCGGCCTCCCAAAGCTCTTGGATTATAGGCATGAGCCACCACGTCCGACCATAAAACTCTTAATGAAACAAATATTCATTATTGCATGAATAACCACAATTCCATTATTTTCTTTGAAAACAATTCAAGTGTTTTGTGGAAGCTGATGGGGTTCAGAAAATATATAAAATAATGCTGTATCATATAACTGGTGTCATCGTATATTCATTGAAATAAAGTAAATTTTTAGGGAGCCCAAAATTGCAATAAATTTTAAAGGTATATTACTTAAGTGCTTCCCATGTATAACACAGTAAGTATGTTGGATGTCGTATTAGTCTCCTAAGGCTGCCACAAAAACACCACAAACTAGGTCGCTTAAAATAATGGAAATTTATTGTCTTAACAGTTCTGGAAGCTAGATGATCAAAGTTAACGTGTCAGTGGGGCCATGCTCCCTCTAAAACCTGTAGGGGAAAATCTTTCCTTGCTTGTTCCTAGATTCTCATGGTTACCATCAATCATTGGCATTCTTCAGTTTGCAACTACATCACTCTAGTCTCTGCTTCTGTTGTCTCATGGCATTCTGCCTGTGTGCCTGTATCTTGACATGTTCTTTACCTCTTGTAAAGACCCCAGTTATATTGGATTTGGGTCTAATCCAATGACTTTATCTTAATTAACTAAACTTTCCAAATAAGATCACATTCATAAGTACCGTAAGTTAGGAGTTCAACGTGGTTTTTTTTTTGACAGACACAATTCAACCCCTTAACGGATACTATTTCGAAAGAGAAAAGATGACATAAATATATGTTCAGCCCACAGATTTATTTCATTGTGGTAGAAGAGAATACACACACACACACTCAAACACACACCCACATGCATGCATACACAAACACACAACAGGACAAGCTGTAAAGAAATAGCTATCATAAGAAAATGTAGGCAAAATGTCAGAACAGTTGAAAGGAAGAAAATATTACTTTAATAGTACTTGTCTTCTAGGATCTTCCATTCCAAACAATGCATAGAACCATAAACATGTTGGGGCTTTGTCTACTAGCACAGCAGTGTCCATTAAATAATTAACTAATTCCATTTCTTAATGTTTAATATGTAATAGTGCTATGTTCTTCTCTACAGATAACCTAAGAACCCATATCTAGATTTATTTACAACAACTTCCAATAATGATCACTGCTTCCCATTTAACCTGTGAGATTAGTCATAAAAAGATTATTTTTACTATTTAATATAGAAATGTTAAATATAAAATATGTAAGAATAAAACAGTTATATATTTTAATATTAACTTTACTCCAGGGGCTTGAAATAAATAATATATTTTCCACAGTTACCTTTTTTAAAATCAAGAATTTGCTTAGATGTTTGTTGGAAGTACCTAGTTCAACAATGGAAATAAAGTTGGCTTTTTCTAAAGCTTTTGTTTTGTTTTAATTGGATGCTGTGAGTCCAATTAAAACATCTCTATAATGTGTATTTTATGTTGATTTTCTTGGGAAGACTGAAGAATCACTCAGGCTCAGTTTAGTCATATGTAAAATTTATGTGGTGGGCAGATTTAAGGTGGTCCTTAAATCTCATCCATGTCCTTGTATAAATAATCCCCTCTTTTGAATGTAGGTAGAGCATATTAGTTTCTTCTAGACAGTAGAATATGGCAGAAGTGATCAGATGTCATTACTGTGATTGTATTACAATTTATTCAAGATTTTGTCTTGAAATGGACACACTAGTGAGACCCTCCCCAACCCTTTATGAGCTTTGAAGAAGCAAGCTGTCCTGAATAACTGGCCACACTGGAATTAACATGGCAAGAAACTATGGATGACCCTTAGGAACTAAGAGCTGTTTCCAGAAATAAACTTAAGCCCTCAGTTCTGCAGCCACAAGGAAATCAATTCCACCAAAACCCAAGGGAACTTGGAAGTGTATCCTTCCCCAGCCAAGCCTCTATGGAGACTACAGCCACAGATAGAACTTAAACTGCAGGCTAGTAAAACCCTGAAGAAGAGAACCAGCTAAGTTGTATCTAGATTTTCAACCCACAGAAATCATAAAATAATAAATGCATATTATTTTAAATGGCTAACTTGTGACCACTTATTACACAGCAATATAAAGCAAATACAAAGTAGAACATTATGAAATCCCAGGATAGTTGGAAGAAGTAAATAAGGGAAGGGACAAATTAAGGTAGTTGAATAGATGGCTCCATCGATCATTCATCCCACAAAGACACCAATTTAACATCTATCTACACAAAAAACATCTTCATAAGAAGCAAAAATGAGGTGAGGACCCACAGTACCTGGTTTTAAGCTCATATAGCTGAAAGAAGCACTGAAGAGGGCAGAAAAAGTATTGAATTGCCAATGACACTCCTGTCCTATCCCCCAGTAGAGGCTGCATGGTGCAGAGAGAGAATTTGTGTGCTTGTGAGAGTGGAGCAACTGTGAGACATTGCATTAAACTCAGTGCTGCCCTGTCAGAGTAGAAAGCAAAACCAGGCTGAACTCAGCTGATGCCCACCCCATGGAGGGAGTATTTAAACCAGCTCTAGCCAGAGGGGAATCACCCATCTCAGCAGTTCAAACTTGAGTTCTGGCAAGACTCTCCTCCATAGGCTAAAATGCTCTGGAGAACTAAATAAACTTGAAAGGCAGTCTAGGCCACAAGAACTGAAACGCCTAGACAAGTCCTAGTGCTCAACTCAGCTCAGAGCTAATGCACTTGGGGGCCATAAGACCTACAGAGACACCAGCAGGGTGGCTAACTGAGTGCTTGCACCACTCATCCCTCAACCCCAAGATGCACAGCTCTCTGCTCCAAAATGAACTTCTTCCCTCCACTTGAGAAGAGGAGGAAAAAAAAGTAAAGAGGACTTACTCTTACATCTTAGATAGCAGCTCAGCCAAAGTAATATAGGGCACCAGGAAGAGTGATGAGGCCCCCTTTCCAGGCCCTAACTCCCAGATGATGTTTCTAGACACACCCTGGGAAAGAAAATAGCCTGCTGCCTTGAAGGGAAGGATCCAGTCCTGGCAGGACCAAATGCCTGCTAACTAAAGAGCCCTGGGGCACTGAATAACCAGAAGCAATGCCCAGGTAGTATGCCGAGGGCATTGAGTGAGACTCTGAGACTTGCTGGCTTCAGATAAGACTCAGCAAATTCTCAACTGTAGTGGCTACAGGGAAAGAATCCTTCTGCTCAAGAAAAGCAGAGAGAAAAGTAAAGTGGACTTTGTCTTATACCTTAGGTACCAGTCCAGCCACAGGGTAGGTAGAGCATCAAGTGGGCTCTTGGGGTCTCTGATTCTAGGCCATGGTTTTTAGATGGCATTTCTGGACCCGCCCTGGGGAGAGGGGAGCCCACTGCCATGAAGGGTGAGTCCCAGCCCAGGCAGCATTCACCACAAGCTGACTGAAGAGCTCTTGGACCTTAAGATAATATTGGCAGTAGCATAGCAGTAGTCCCTGTGGACTTGCTGTGGTGTTGGTCATGAGGTGAGGCTCCTCTGTCTGTGGAAAAAGGATGGCAGAGTGGGAAGACTACATCTCACAGTTTGAGTGCCAGCTCAGCCACAGTACAATAGAATACTGGGTAGACTTGTAAGATTTTTGACTCTAGTCCCTGGCTCCTGGACAGTAGCTCTGGAACCATCTGGAAAGGACACAGGCCTGGCTGGCTTTGTCAACTATTGATTATAGAGCCCTAGGGCCTTGAGCACTACAGATGGTAGCCAGGTAGTGGTTACAGTGGACCTCAGTCAAAACCCAGTGCCACACTGGCTTCAGGTCTGAGTCAGCACAGTCCCAGCAGTGGTTGCAACAGGGGTGCTTGTGTCACCCCACTTTCAGCTCCAGGAGGCTCACAACAGAGAGAGAGACTCTCTGTTTGGGAGGAAGTAAGGAAAAAGAATAAGAGACTTTTCTCTGCTTAGTAATCCAGAGAATTCTTTTGGATCTTATCTAAGACCATCAAGGTGGTACCTCTATGAGTCTGCAAGAACCACAGCATTATTGGGTTTAGGGTGCCCCATAATGCAGATATGTCTTAGATTACAACACCCAATTTTTTTTTTGAATATCTGGAAAGCCTTCCCAAAAAGAATGGGTACAAACAATCCCAGACTGGAAAGACTACCATAAATACTCTTCAATGCCCAGATACTGACAAGCATCCACAAACACCAAGACCATCCAGGAAAATATGACCTCACAAGATAAACTAAATAAGGCAACAGAGACCAATGCTGGAGAAACAGAGATATGTGACCTTTCAGACAGAGAATTCAAAATCCTTCTGAATTTTGTGTTGTGGAAACTCTAAGAAATTCTAGATAACACAGAGAAGGATTCTATCAGCTAAATTTAATAAAGAAATTAAAATAATTAGAAAAAAATCAAGCAGAAACTCTGGAGTTGAAAAATGCCATTGACATACTGAAGAATGCACCAGAGTCTTTTAAAAGCATTAATCAAACAGAAGAAATAATTAGTGAGCTTCAAAACAAGCTATTTGAAAATACACAGTCAGAGGAGACAAAAGAAAAACAAATAAAAAACAATGAAGCACATCTACAGAATGCAGAAAATAGCCTCAATAGGGCAAATCTATGAGTTATTGGCCTTAAAGAGGAGGTGGAGAAAGAGGTAGGGGTAGAAAGCTTATTCCAAAAGATAGCAACAGAGAACGTGTCAAACCTAGGGAAAGACATCAATATCCAAGTACAAGAAGGTTATAGAACACCAAGTAGATTTAATCCAAAGAAGACCACCTCAAGGCGTTTAATAATCAAGCTCCCAAATATCAAGGATAAAGAAAGGATTCTAAAAGCAGCAAGAGAAAAGAAATAAGTAAGATAAAATGGAGCTCCAATACATCTGGCAGCAGACTTTTCAGTGGAAATCTTACATGCCAGAAGACAGTGGTGTGACATATTTGAAGTGCTAAACGAAAAATCTTTTACCCTAGAATAGCATATCTGGCAAGAATATCCTGAAAACATGAGGGAAAATTAAAGACTTTCCCAGACAAACAAAAGCTGAGGGATTTCATCAACACCAGACCTGTCCTACTAGAAATTGTAAAGGGAGTTCTTCGGTCAGAAGAGAAAAGGACATTAATGAGCAAGAGCAATCATCTGAAGGTACAAAAATCACTGTTAATAGTAAGTACACAGAAAACACAGACTATTATAACATCGTCACTGTGGTGTGTAATCTATCTTAAATAGAAAGATTAAAGATGAACCAATCAAAAATAATAACTACAAGAACTTTTCAAAACATAGGCAGTACAATAAGATATAAATAGAAACAACAAAAAGTCAAAAAAGCAGGTGTGTAGTTTTTATTAGTTTTATTTTTTCTGTTTGTTTATGCAAACAGTGTTAAGTTGCCATCAACTTAAAGTAATGGATTATAATATAATATTTGCAAGCCTCATGGTAACCTCAAACCAAAAAGTCTACAACAGAGATACAAAAATTAAAAAGCAATAAATTAAATCATAATACCAGAGAAAATCACCTTCACTTAAAGGGAAACAGGAAAGAAGAAAAAGAAGACCACAAAACAACCAAAAAACAAATAATGAAAAGGTAGGAGTAAGTCCTAATTTATCATTAATTAAACATAAATGAACTAAACTCTCTAAAAGCCATAGAGTAGCTGAAGGGATTAAAAAAACAAGACCCAATGACCTGTTGCATGCAAGAAAGACGCTTCTCCTATAAAAACACACATAGACTGAAAGTAAAGGGATGGAAAAAGATATTCAACACCAATAGAAACCAAAAAAAGAGCAAGAGTAGCTATACTTACATCAGACAAAACAGATTTTAAGAGAAAATTTAAAAGGAAAGACAAAGAAGGTCACTATATAATGATAAAGGGCCCAGTTCAACAAGAGGATATAACAATTATAAATAGATATGCACCCAACACTAGAGCACCCAGATATATTAAGTAAATATTATTAGAGCTAAACAGACAGACAGACCCAAGTACAATAATAGCTGGAGACTTCAACACCCCACTTCAGCATTGGACAGTAAATCAACAAATAAACACTGGAGGTAATCTGCACCATAGAGCAAATGGAGCTACCAGATATTTACAGAATACTTTATCCAATGTCTGCAGAATTTTCCTCAGCACATGAGTTATACTCAAGGATAGACCACATGTTAGATTACAAACAAGTCTTAAAACATTAAAAGAATTGAAATAATATCAAGCATCTTCTCTGACCACAATGGAATAAAACTAGAAATCAATAACAAGAGGAATTTTGGAAACTAGACAAACACATGAAAATTAAACAATACGCTCCTGACTGACCAGTGGGTCAATGAAGAATTTAAGAAAGAAATTGAAAAATTTCTTCAAACAAATGATAATGGAAATACAACATACCACAATCTATGGGATACAGCAAAAGCAGTACCAAGAGGGAAATTTATAGCTCTACGTGCCTATATAAAAAAAAGAACTTCAAATAAGCAACCTAATGATGCATCTTAAAGAATAAGAATAGCAAGGGCAAACCAAATTCAAAATTGGTACAATACAAAAAAAAAAAAAAAAAGATCGGAGCACAAACAATTTGAAATTTAAAAAAGATACAAAACATCAACAAAGCAAAATACTGGTTTTTTTTTGGGAAAATATAAACAAAATTGACAAAACTTTAGCCAGACTAACAGAGAAAAAGAGAGAAGACTCAAATAAAATCAGAAATGAAACAGGAGACATTACAACTGGTACCACAGAAATTCAAAGAATCATTAGTGGCTTGTATGAGCAACCGTAGGCCAACAAATTGGAAAACCTAGAAGAAATGGATAATTTCTTAGACACAAACAACCTTCCAAGATTGAACCATGAAAAAATCTGAAGAGATCAGTAAAATGTAATGAGCTTGAAGCCAAAAAGTCTCCTAGCAAAGAAAAGCCTGGGACCTGATGAATTCACTGCTGAGTTCTACCAAACATTTAAAGAAGAACTAATTGCAATCCTACTCAAACTATTCTAAAAAATAGAGGAGGAGTGAGTATTTACAAATTCATTTTGCAAGGCCAGTATTACCCTAATACCGAAAACAGACAAAGGCATGTCAAAAAAAGAAAACCACAAGCCAGTATCTCTGATGAATATTGATGGAAAAATCTTCAACAAAATACTAGCAAACTGAATTTAACAATACATTACAAATCATTCATCATGACCAAATGAAATTACAAGGAGGGTTCAACATACACAAATCAATCAATGTGATACATCATGTCAATAGAATAAAGTAAAAAAAAAAAAAGATCATTTAAATTCATACTGAAAAAGCATTTTATAAAATTCAACATCACTTCATAAAATTCCTCAAAAAACTTGATATAGAAGGAACATACCTCAACACAATAAAAGTCATATACAACAAACCTACAGCTAGTATCATGCTGAATGGGGAAACACTGAAAGCCTTTCCTCTAAAATCTAGAACATGACAAGGATGCCCATTGTCATGACTGTAATTCAACATCGTGCTGGAGGTCCTAGCTAGAACAATTAGACAACAGGAAAAAAAAAAAAAAAGAGCATCCAAACTGGAAAAGAAAAAGCCAAGTCATTCTTGTTTATAGATAACATAATCTTATATTTGGAAAAATCTAAAGACTCCATAAGAAAACCATTAGAACTGATAAATTCATTAAAGTTGCAAGATACAAAATCAGCATACAAAAATCTCTGAACACAATGGAATGAAAGTAGAAAACTGAAAGACTTTCCTCTAAGAAAAGCATTTCTATATGCCAACAGCTAACAATCTGAAAAAGAAATTAAGAAAGTGATTCTGTTTACCATCACTACAAATAAAATTAAATGCCTAAAAATTAGCTAAAGTAGGGAAAGTTTTCTGCAATAAAAAATATCAAACATTGATGCAAGAAATTAAAGAGGACACCAAAAAATGGGAAGAGGTTCCATGTTCATGGATTGGAAGAAACAATATTGTTAAAATGGCCATATTACTCAAAGCAATCTACAGATTTAATGTAAATCTCTATCAAAATACCAATTATTTTTTTTCACAGAAATAGAAAAAAAGCTAAAATGTATATGGAACCACAAAAAGCTATTCTAGGCAAAAATAACTAAACTGGAAGAATCATGTTCTCTGACTTTATACTACAGAGTTATAATAACCAATATGGCATGGTACTGGCATAAAAACAGACACATAGATCAGTGGAACAGAATAGAGAACCCAGAGATAAATCTACACAATGAGCTGCTGATGCCAAGAACATACATTGGGAAAAGGACAGTCTCTTCAACAAATGATGCTGGAAAAACTGGATATTCATATGCAAAAGAATGAAACTCGACCCTTATCTCTCGCCATATACAAAAATCAAATCAAAATTGATTAAGACTTAAATAGAAGACCTCAAACTATGAAACTGCTAAAAGAAAACATTGGGGAAACTCTCCAGAACATCAGGGCAGGCAAAGATTTCTTTAATACCCCACAAGCACAAGCAACCAAAGCAAAAATGGATGAATGGGATCATGTCAAGTTAAAAAAACCTTTTCAAAACAAACAAAACAATGAGCAAAGTGAAGAGCCAACCGACAGAATGGGAGAAGATATTTTCAGACTACCCATTTGAAAAGGGACTCACAACCAGAATATATAAGTAGCTCAAACAACTCTATAAAAAAACCCACAGCTCTATAGGATTAAAAAATGGGCAAAAGATCTGAATAGACATTTCTCAAAAGAAGACATCCAAATGGCAAACAGGCATGTAAAAAGGTGCTCAACAGCACTGATCCTCAGAGAGATGCAAATTAAAGCTACAATAATTGAGGAAATAACAAATGCTGGTAAAGATGTAGAGAAAAGGCAACCCTCATACACTATAGGTGGGAATGTAAATTAGCACAATCACTACAAAGAAGAGTTTGGAGGTTCATCAAAAAACTAAAACTGGGGCTACCATACGATCCAGCAGTCGCACTCCTAGGTATTTGCCCCAAATTAAGGAAATCAGTGTATCAGAGCTATCTGCACTCCCATGTTTATTGCAGCACTATTCACAATAGTCAAGATTTGGAAGCAATCTGAGTATTCATCAACAGATTAGTGGATAAAGAAAATGTGGTACATATACACAATGGAGTACTATTCATAAAAAAAGAATGAGATCCTGTCATTTGCAATAACATGGATGGAACTGGAGATCATAATGTTAAGTGAAATAAGTCAGACACAGAAAGACAAGCTGCATGTTCTCATTTATTTGTGGGAAATAAAAATGAAAATAATTGAACTTACAGAGATAGCAGAAAGATGGTTACCAAAGACTGGGAGTAGGGGAACTGGGGATGGTTAATGAGTACCAAAAAAAAAAAAAAAAAAAGTTAGAAAGAACAAATAAGACCTAGTATTTGCTAGCATATCAGGCTGACTGTAGTAAAAAGTAACTTAATTGTACATTTTAGAATAACTAAGAGAGTATAATCGGATTTTTGTAGCACAAAGGATAAGTGCTTGAGATGATGGATATCCTATTTACCCTGATGTGATTATTATACATGGCATGGCTGTATCGAAATATCTCATGTAATCTATAAATATATATACTTACTATGTACCCACAAAAGTTTTTTGCAAAAGAAGTAAATAAGTGATGGAAGTGAAAGACTCAGCAGAGGTTCTGGCATATTCTCTGTACTAGTCACATGTTAGTTTCCATGAATTTTCTTTGCATTTGGAATAGTTCATGAAGTTCTGGTTATTGCAACTTCAAGCAGAAACAGTGCATCAACCTTTATAAAGATTAATTGTATATTAACACTTGGGTAGTTTTAGTAGCAGTAAAAAGACAACTGGACAAGCAATGAGGAGTTGATCAATATTTATTTATTGCCAGGAACATTTTTCTGGTTTAAAGTTCCTATGCCAAAGACCTTCAGATTTGGTAAGCAGCAAAGCATCATTGAACCGCTTCCCCTCCTGGTGAACTTAACAGTTCCCAGTATGAAATATAGATGATGTTTGAGGCTTCACTGGAAATCTGTCTAAAACTGTTCTTCTGATTCTCTGCTTGTGTGTGTCTGTCAAGACATACATAATTAATGGGAAATAGTTCCCAGAAATGTTGTACCTTTTAACAGAATTTAAATCCTAATACTGACTTTGATTATCTTAACTTCAAAGTATATGTATGATATAAGTTGGATTTACTGTGTGCCATTTTTCATTTTACTTTTGATGATAATGAGATCTGAAGTGATTTCAGCAACAAACTAAGACATTATGTCTTCACTTACTGAGGCTCTGTCTCCCTCAGTATTCAGCATTATTCAAAATCAGGCCTATAGTTGTTACTGAACAAATTCATAAAATGTTTTAAATATGATGCTACATAATAATTTTTCTCTTCTTTTTAATTTTTTCTTCTACAAATAGCAACTCCGTTATGCCACTGTATGTGTTGATTACATAACACAAAGCAACAGGCTTTTTACAAGATTTGAATGCAATAATTTGTACAATGGGCATTATGAAATCAATTTTGTCACAAATCTAAAACCATTAATGACATACAATCACTACTATTTCAGAAATCCTGTAACCTAGTCTTTCCCAAACTGCGTTTCATAAAATGTCCTATCATAGAGCTACATATACAAAATAAGTAAGGGAAATTTTGAGTGCAATATTGAGACTTTTGATATGTTAATGTACACTCCAAGGAAGGTAAATATTATGCAGATTTTCAAGAGTTTTGATAACAAATTTCCCTTTTCGAGGATCACCTATTAACATATGCTGGGACTAGAATTTATCAGAATCCATTTTCAAAAATCCTTTTTTGATTTTTGATGTTACAAAGTGTTGAACACCTGTTCAGGGAGAATAAAACTCTGTATTGGTTGTTTCTATTGGAAGGGAGTCCAATTGCACTCACTGCTGAGGATTGAACACAGTTCTTATATGTTTTATGTTTGTCTAGTCTAAAAAAATCACAATTCATTGATTCAGAGACAAGGAAAGAAATGGCAATACTTAACAAATAGGGGAAATTATATAGAATTCCCAACCTAATGCAAGAGTTTACCCTCAAAATCTAAAAAGTAATAATAGCAAAGTAAACATTTCCATGGTAAAAATCAAATAAGGGAAGGGGTTATAATGAACAGCCACATTGGCCTGTATCACCCCTCCAACCTCTTCAGTTTGCTTCTCTGAGTCAACCTCTGTTTTAGTTTTTTTTCATGGTTGCCACATGGCTCTAAATAATATGTGCTTATGTTTTATCGAATTTAGATACTATAGCTTGATTTTCTGTCATAAGAGATGAGGATTTGCTCATGTATACAACCCTTCACCACCCTCACCTTTCCTCTGCCAATAGGTAGATCACTGTCCTCAGGGACTTTGCTGGCCACCCTGCAAACTCAAACTACCTGAACCTGTGCTCCTTGTTACATCAGCTCTAGAAAGCTCTTTTCTTCCCTTGAGACTTCTCAACCTCTGTCAGCTGCATCTTTACTTTTATACAGAGAACACAGATAATTATATTCCCTCCTGTGTGAATAGTCTTCTGTGATTTGATTATAAAGGTAGAAATGAGTAAACATCATCTGCATATTCATTAGCTTTAGAGCCAAGTCATGCACAAGCTTTCTGTTTCTTTTCCTTTGGGTCCAGTGCCCTGTGCATTTCAAAGAAGAATCCTCCTAGTGTCTACTCTATTTCAAATATGTTTTCCTTCCCACACTTCATCAGTTACTTTTACAATGTGCTCAAGTTTGGTGAATTCTCAATTACTTTATCTATTTTTCCATCCTTCATCTCTTTTTACAAATGTTTCTTTTATTTATTTTTATTTATCTTTATGTATTTGCTTTTAATTGACAAATAAAAATTGTATCTATGGTGTACAACATATTTTCATGTATGTATACATTGTGGAGTGGCTAAATCAAGCTCATTAATATATCAATTACCTCACATCTCATTTTTTTTTTGTAATGAGAACACTTAAAATCTAACTCTTAGCAATTTTTAGGTATACAGTAGCTCCTGTTTATCTGCAGTTTTACTTTCTGCAGTTTCAATTACCTGTAGTCAACAGCTGTCCAAAAATATTAAATGGAAAATTGCAGAAATAATTCATAAGTTCTAAATTGCACCCTTTCTGAGTAGCATGATGAAATCTTGCCCCTTTCTACTTTGCCTGCCTGGACGTTGAATCATATCTTTGTCCAGCATATCCACACTGTACACACAACACAGTGGTTAATCATCAATGTCATCTGCATCAGACATCCGATCATAGACATCATCATGGTTCAATGATCCAGAATTACCTGGAGCAGGTGATTTTTCTTCTCCTTGGGTCACAGGGGCATATCTCTCATGAATGACTTAGCTCCATCCCCTTGGTGATGAATGAGTTCTCCTTGTCTGAGTTCATGTGAGATCTGGTTGTTTAAAAGAGCATGGCACCTCCCCCACATCTCTCTCCCACTCTCCCCATGTTACACCACCTATGCTCCTTTCCTTTCCACAATGTCTGTAAGCTTCCAAGGTCCTCAAAATAAGCGGGTGCTGGTTCCATGCTTGTACAGCCTGCAGAACTATAAGCCAACTAAACTCCTTTTCTTTGTGAATTATCTAGCCTCAAGTATTCCTTTAAAGCAATGTAAAATGGCCTAACACAATTGGCTTCATTTTCTTTTAACATTTATTGTTGACAAAAAGTCTTATATTAGTCTAGTTCTTGTTCCTTTGTAAATAATCTTTTACTTCCTCTGTGGAAACGTTTCAAGTTTTCTTTTCATTATTGCTCTTCTGAAATTTTACAATCATGTATTTTCTACTTGGTTATTTGTTTGCATGTTTGTTTATCTTGTTGGCTTTTTGGTAGGTCTTTAAATAAGAAAGCTTGGGTCTTTTAATTCTAGGAAATACTCATATTATTTCTTTTATAAATTTCTTACCCACATTTCTTTATTCTCTCTCTCTAGAATTTTTAGAATCAGAAGGCAGAGAACTTTATTTATATGTGTATTTTATCTTATCTCATATCATTTTTGAATTTTGGTAAATCAAGAAATATACAGGCGTAATTATTGTGGCCACTCCCACACTGCATTTCTTCTTTATCTTGAATCTATTTATTTTTATTTCCAAAATATTTTAAGTTCACAGTTATTCTCTTGTTCACTGAACAATCATGCTATTCTTGTTCTATGCATGTACTTAAGTTGTTAAGTGACTCTGAGGTACTAATTGTTTTAAGGTCTCTTCTTTCTCCTGAATTATTCCTATTTGATTCTTTTTTAAGTTTGAATTTTTTCTTTTATATTCAAGACATTTCTTAAACATTTGATAATTTGTGTTTATCTAAGAAGAACTGAGACAAAACAAACAGTTGATTTGGAGCTGATGTATTGGGCTGGTCTTTTGATAGTTAGGCATCTCTTTAAGCTGTTTGGTTGGTAAGCTAATGTGATGAGACACCGCCTTCTACTGACAATGTCGGGGCCATATTGCCCAATTCAGGAGTCCAGAATCCAGAAAGCTTATTCAATTTTGTTTCATTTAGAGAAAAATCCTCAGGTTTTTGTGCTTTGGCTTGTTCATTTCGGACAGGGAGTTAAACACTTTGGGAGGCCATTGGAAAGGGAGTGTTTGTGTGTGTGTGTATGTGTGTTATAAATATACATATATTTGTATATAGTTAAAATATTTGTACTGATAAGGACACAAAATCAAAAAATATTTTTAGGTCATTTTTGAAAACAATATATCTAGTTCAGGAATGAAAATGATGAAATAATTCGGCTTATATAATATTAAATGGCCTTGTACATCACATTAAATGAACATTTAAATTAACTTTATTATCTATGTAATTTAGATGTGGACAAGTGAGACATTTGGATGAGAACAAGTGAGATTAAATGAAAATTTATTTTCATACTAAAACAGATGACTGTGCTAGTTCATTAACATAAAATGATTATTGTTAAATCACTCTAAACAGAGTGTTCTTATTTAATATATTTACATCTTAAGCTCCTTTCTTAGGAGAATAACTTAAACTTCCAAAATACAGGAGAGTTAGTACCAGAGTGCCCTATCCAAAATGCAAATTAGCAAAATTCTGTGGAAGTTCTAACCATGATAGGGCACCAAGACGCAAAAGAGTGATCTGGCTACTTCCTCAGGGGATTGTAAGAAAGATCTTTTCTTACGGACATTATCTAGTTTCTGTCTTCACGTTACTCAGCAAACACTTCATGCACACACTCTACAAGGCAATCTGGGAATAATTACACAAATGACCGATCTTTATGTGTTATAAAAATTTAATAAAATATCTGCCTTTCAGAAACTTTTGTAAATTCATTTTAATGAAGCCTAATTTACTGTGCAAAGGATTTTCCCAACTTTTTTTGTTAAACAAAGTAACTAAAATAAACAAGAAAACTCACTGTACCCATGTCACCTGCCTGACTCCCCAACTGCTTCTATTTATTTGCTCTTATCCCTAAGAGAATTGTCTGAAGTGAAGGAGAGCAAGGGCTCCGTAATCAGAAAGACTTTCTTTTTAACATTTTCTAATTGTGGTCTGGAGTAAGTTACTTGATTTCTCAGTCTTGTTTTGTCATCTGCGTAAGGATAGTAACAGTGAACTCATTGGGTTGTTGTTAAGTATTAATTAAAATGTGCCAGTGCCCAGCATTTCGCTAGGTATACAATATGGTCTTGAAAATGCAATTCCCTTTTCAGTCTAATATTTACTCTCCCTGTCCAGGTTTCCTGTATTTCAGCTGACATTTAGTTAAGTCCCTCCCAATGTTTTCAGTTCTAGCCTTCTATACAATTTCATTCACACCTGAATCCTTTGTTATTTAGATACTTCAGAAAATCTAGCCCTCCAATGCTAAGATTCCATAAGCATGCTATACTCAGTCATTCTTCTATGGACAATTTTCATTTGTAAGAGCAGCCAAATCAAAGTTGCATGAACATGAGTTTTCTGTGGCAGGAACTTTAAGGCATTTTTAATATTCTCCAATAAATTTTAAAAAAAGTATTTTTGGAGATAATTTTCATCATTTTAAGGCATCACTAACACACTCTTGATTTTTCTGGGAATGATTTTTTTAGTTTGTAGATTATCCTTATCCTTTACTTCTCCTCCCTATTTTGTCTGCCTCTGGGCTATTTTTACAGCTCATTAGTGTTTCCATAAGAAGATGGGAAATGGAAATAAAAGAAGATGAAGCTCAAATTCAGGCAGTACCTATGCAACTAAAACGGACCTTCAGGGATGAAAGAAAATCCATCCGATTGGCTGTGGAGATGTTAATGACTGAATTATACTCCCTATTTGATTTCAGACTGTTATCCACACACAGTGCTTGTCAGCTACTTAAACTCAATTTTCTTCTTGAAATAGCTGATTGGTACTCATTACTATGGTGATATCCATCAGTCACCCAGACCATCATGCATGCTGAATTATTATCTTGATCTTTGGCTGTTGGAAAAGATGCCTCCACATAGCTTTCAGCATTATCCTGTTCTGTTTGCTGATTCACTTACCTCTTCTCATTCTTCACCTGCCTATCAGGGCCTGGCATCTACCAGCAACCTCATATTTGGTGGAAAACTGTCAGTTACACTGATATCCTAGGAGCCAGTATAGCTAGTAACTTCAAGGACATTAGGAGATCTGACTCCATTCACTTTTTTTTGGCCAGAGAAAGGTAGAATTGGTTTACATACTTGAATAATCTATTCTGTCTAAGGCTTGGCCATCAATAGTTTTCCATTTTATTTTCTGGAAGTTTTTTTTTTTTAAATACAAATGCCATAGTCTTTGAAAAAACATATAACCTCGACAAAAGATAATTTGCTTTTTAAAACATCAAAATTCAGTTTATTATAACCAGTTATATTATTTATAGTTAGCTTAGTATCATATTTTGCTAACGCCTTTTATTCATAGATTTGGTTATGGAACTGTGGGTGGCCATGGAATTCAAATAATTTTGCTTCAAATTCCTAGTAACATGAGAATTAAGAGTGGAAAATAGGCAGCTGAATGTGTGTACATAAGTTATTGTTTAGAAGCAGCACAGTACTCTTGGCCAGAGTACTTTTCCATATTTAACAATGTGGACTTTAATAAGACTTCTGAAACACCTATGTATTAAATGTTTCTTTTAATTTAGTGTCTTTGTGTGAGTTTCTTTTTCAATAGAAATAGAATAGAAATAAGTCATGAGAAACTCCTAGTCAAACACTCATGGGATATTTCATTGCCTGTTGTTGGCTTAATATTATTCGTTTCAGTTTGCAGATGTTATTCGGGTTCCAAAAATACTGCACCTGAAAATTGCAATATTAAATATTGTAATCTCTTCCTCCACTCTCAATTGGCTAAAATTGCCATAATTGCCATCTAAATTGTGGAATGACCCTAGCAAGGAAAAGTTAAGCTTGATGGAGCAACTGTGACAAAAGTCTTTTTTGGCGAGGCTCATTTTTGCAGTGGTTAGACTGAAAACATTTATGTACAGGACATGCTGATGAGGCAAAGAAAAATGGGGCTACAAAGAAAAAGCAGGAACAGAAAATGAATGGGGAATTTGTGTGAAAAGCAAGGAACAATAGAGCTGTAGTTTCCTAAATTTAGGGCTGTATGAATATGCTCCCCATCCTGAAGTATGAGAGAGAGATAAAGCAATGGCTGAAAAGTCTGATGTTGAAATATCACCTTGTTATTATAATTATTTAAAATTTATTATTAGAATGAAAAGAAAATGGGAGAGTCAAGTTGGCATAGTATAAAATTTATTTCACACCCATTACTGGATTTCAAGAAACTGGCTCAAAGATGCAAAAAGGGCAAGTCACTGTATGTTTCAGGAGTAATGTCCTGGTCTTCAGGACACTGTGATGGCAAACAAAAATCCCACTGTGAAAACTTATGAAAGTAGTGGAAACTAATTAGCTCTCCTCCAACCATGTGGGGATATCATAAGTTAGAACTCAGGAGCACCCAGGAAGGGATTATGGACTTCAGAGGGGAACAAGAAAGGGAAAGTACTGCTATCACCAAATTGTCACATTCACATCACAAAGAAAATGGATGAAAACAACAAAGACTGGTACTTTTCCACATCTTGAGCATTTAATTGAGATCTCAGGTTGCTTTTAAAATTGAAATATGGCGTAATTAACTCTCTTATCAGACAACAGCCAGACTGCAATGATTATTTAGAAGAGTTGGGGAGTGTGCTCTCTAGTCAACATGACCTTTATCATTTATTAGGCTATTCATCTGGCTGCTTTAAAGGTTTTTTAAGAAACTTTTCTTTTTAACTACACGGATAAATATCTTTGTAATCTTTATTAATTGATTGTTAAAGTCACACTCAGAGTTCTACGCCTTGCATTTGCAAAGGTCAGAAATGTTTTGGGCATAAATGGCAAGGGGGGATTCTATAAATAATATTTCTGATTTCAAAAGGTCACATGGAAAGGAAAAAATTATCTTTGTACTGCATACGTTTCATGGCACATCGTGTACTTTTGTAAATGAGTCTTTGCCAACATACCATATAATATGCTCTTCTTAACACTGACATTTCCCTCTCTTTAATCTGGATTTTACTGTAACTAGGTAAGAAGGAAAGCGTATACTTTATAGGCTCAGCAATCAATGCGTATCTGATTAGAGGAATCGTGAGAACCACGAGACTTCTAAAGTTGAGAGAAACGTTAAAGATTAGCTCAAACGCCTTCTTTTTCTAAAAAATACATAAAGACCAGACATGTCACATGACTTGTTCCAGTAAGAGAACTAGTTATGTCAGAGTGGACCTAGGACCCAGGTACCTTGATTCCCAATTCTGTGCACTTTGGTAATGTGATCTCAACAAACTACTGGACACACTTCTTTCAGAGAAAGGTCTTCACAAAGCTAATTCTCAAAAACAGAGTCCTAACTAGAATTGCTTATTTTTATTTACATTTTTAAAAAAATAATAAAACCTTTAATAATAAAACCTAAAAACATTTTATTCATAAAAAATAAATTTAATATTTATTTACTATAGAAATAAACTTTCTTTTTCTGTAGTAAATAAATGTAGAAACAAATAATACATGTATAGCTTGTATATATAAATTATCACAAAGTAAGCACATTCATGCAACCAATACACAAATAAAGAAATAGAATATTTCCTGTACCCCAGAAACCTCTCTCTGGGTCCTTTTCTAGTTCACTACCCTTACCTTCTCCCCAAAGGCAACCATAATCTTGAGTTCTGTCACCATATATTGGGTTTTGCCTGTTTTTGAATTTCATATATAAATATATTCTTTGGCATCTGACAAAATTCGTTAAATTTATCAATATTATTTCACATAACTTGTTTCCTTGAAATGATATGTGGTCTTCGCTTGTTTGAATATGCACCATTTACTTATCTGCTCCAACATTAATGAACTGCTGGGTTTCTTCCAATTGTGGACTACAGGTTGATTATTCTTTATACAAAATGCTTGGGAAAAGAAGTGTTTTGGATTTTGAATTTTTCAGATTTTGGAATATTTTCATACACATAATGTGATAGCTTGTAGATGGGACACAGGTCTAAACATGAAATTCATTTATGTTTCATGTATATCTTATATGCGTAGGCCGTAGGTAATTTTATATAATATTTTAAATTGTGTACATGAAACAAAGTTTTGACTGTGACACATCACATACGGTCATATTTGGAATTTTCCACTTGTGGCTCGAAAACTTGGGGATGTTGGAGCATTTTTAATTTTAAAATTTGGGGTCAGTGGTGCTCAATGGTGCTCAATCTATATTACAAAAAATACTTCCATAAACATTATTGTTCATGTTTTTGGATGCATATATATATCATACCTCTTAGATGAGTCCTGGAAGTGGAATAAAATAATGAAGTTTGTATAGACACTATCAGCTTTCCAAAGAGGTTATGCTACTTTACACTCCCAACAGCAGTGTATACCTCACTCCACACTCAGATCAAAGCTTCTGTATTCATTTGTTTTCACGTTGCTAATAAAGACATACCTGAGACTGGGTGATTTACAAAGGAAAAGAGGTTTAAGGGACTCACAGTTCCATGCGGCTGGGGAGGCCTCACAATCATAGCAGAAGGCAAGGAGGAGCAAGTCACATCTTACATGGTGGCAGGGAAGAGAGCGCTTGTGCAGGGGAACTCCTCCTTATAAAAACATCATATCTCGTGAAACTTATTCACTATCATAAGAACAGGATGGGAAAGACCTGTTTTTATGATTCAATTACCTCCCACTAGGTCCCTCTCGTGACACGTGGGAATTGCAGGAGCTACAATTCAAGATTAGATATGGGTGGGGACATAGCCAAACCATATCATTCTGCCCCTGGCCCCTCCCAAATCTCATGTCCTCACATTTCAAAACCAATCATACCTTCTTAACAGTCCCCCAAAGTCTTAACTCATTTCAGAATTAACTCAAAAGTCCACAGTCCAAAATTTCATCTGAGACATGGCAAGTCCCTTCTGCCTATGAGCCTGTAAAATTGAAAGCAGGTTAGTTACTTCCTACGTACAATCAGGGTGCAAACATTGGGTAAATACATCTATTCCAAATGAGGGAAATTGGCCAAAATGAAGGGGCTACAGGCCTCATGAAAGTCCAAATTCCAGTGGGGCAGTCAAATCTTAAAGCTCCAAACTAATCTCCTTTGACTCCATATCTCACATCCAGGTTGCACTGATGTAAAAGGTAGGCTACTATGGTTGTGGGCAATTCCACCCATGTGGCTTTGCAGGGTATAACCCCCGCTCCTGGCTGCTTTCACAGGCTGTCATTGAGTGTCTGTGGCTCTTCCACGTGCTTTTCCAGATTCCAAAATCTGAAAAAGTCCAAAATCCAAAACATTTCTGTTCCCAAACATTTTGTATAAAGAATACTCAACCTATAGTCCAAAATTGGAAGCAGCCCAATAGTGTAAGCTCTTGGTGGATCTATCATTCTGGGGTCTAGAGCACAGTGGCTCTCTTATCACAGCTCTACTAGGCGGTGCCGCAGTAGGGACTCTGTGTAAGGGTTCTGATCCCACATTTCCCTTTTGCATTCTTCTAGAAGAGGTTCTCCATGAGGGTCCTGCCCCTGCAGCAAACTTCTGCCTGGGCATCCAGGCATTTTCATACATACTCTGAAATCTAGGTGGAGGTTCCCAAACCTCAATTCTTGACTTCTGTGCACTTGCAGGTTCAACACCATGTCGAAGCTGCCAAGGCTTGGGGCTTGCACCCTCAGAAGCCACCACCTGAATTGTTGCTTGGCCCATTTTAGCCATGGCTGGAGCAGTTGGGACACAGGGCACCAAGTTTCTAGGCTGCCAGAGCAGGGATGCCCTGGGTCCAGCCCACAAAACCACTTTTTTCCTCCTAGGTCTCTGGGCCTGTGATGGGAGGGGCTGCTGCAAATTCTCTGACATGCCCTGGAGACATTTTCCCCATTGTCTTGGTGATAAACATTTGGCTCCTTGTTATTTATGCAAATTTCTGCTCAGAAAATGAGTTTCTCCTCAGAAATTTCTCCTCAGAAAATGAGTTTTTCTTTTCTATTGCATTGTCAGGCTGCAAATTTTCTGAACTTTTATGCTGTTTTCCCTTTAAAACTGAATGCTTTTAACAACACTCAAGTCATATCTTGAATGCTTTGCTGCTTAGAAATTTCTTTAGCAGGTATCCTAAATTATCTTTCTCAAGTTCAAAGTTTCACAAGTCTCTAGGGCAGGGGCAAAATGCCACCAGTTTCTTTGCTAACACACAGCAAGAGCCACCTTTACTCCAGTTCCCAATAAGTTCCTCATCTCCATCTGAGACCACCTCAGCCTGGACTTCATTGACCACACGATTATCAGCATTTTGGTCAAAGGCATTCAACAAGTCTCTAGGAAGTTCCAAACGTTCCCACATGAGTCCTCCAAACTGTTCCAACCTCTGCCTGTTACCCAATTCCAAAGTTGCTTCCATATTTTCAGGTAGTTTTACGAAAGTGCCCCACTCTACTGGTACCAATTTACTGTATTAGTCTATGTTCATGCTGCTAATAAATACATACCCAAGACTGGGTATGTATTTATAAAGGGTATGTATTTATAAAGAAAAAGAGGTTTAATGGACTCACAGTTCCATGTGGCTGGGGAGGCCACACAATCATAGTGAAAGGCAAGGAGGAGCAACTCACATCTTACATGGTAGCAGGGAAGAGAGAGCTTGTGCAAGGAAACTCCTCTTTACAAAACCATCAGATCACATGAGACTTACTATCATGAGAACAGCATGGGAAAGACCTGTCCCATGAGTCAATTACCTCCTAGTGGGTCCCTCCCATGACATCTGGGAGTTGTGGGAGCTACAATACAAGATTTAGGTGGGGACACAGTCAAATCATATCAGCTTCACATTACCATACTTTTTTAAAAATTTATTTTTAATTGACACATGATATTTATACATATTTGTATGGTACAAAGTGTTATTCAATACATGTGTAGAATCGGTAATGACTAAATCAGGGTAATTAACACATCCATCACCTCAAACATTGAGCATTTTTTCATATTGAGAACATTCAAAATCCTCTCCTCTAGCTATTTGAAAATATACAATAAATTCTTGTTAACCATAACCACCCCACAGTGCTAGAGAATGCCAGAACTTATTCCTCCCGTCTAGCTATGATTTTGTATATGTTAAGCAACCCCTTTCTATCCCCCTTCCTGCCACTCTTCCCAGCCTCTAGTAACCACCATTCTATTATACTCGTATGAGCTCAAAATTTATAGCATCAACATGTGAGTGAGAACATGTAGTACTTACCTTCCTGTACCTGACTTATTTCACTCAACATAATATCCCATGTTGTTGTAAATGATAGGATTTCATTATTTTTGTGGTAGAATATTATTTCATTCTGTACATATACCACATTTTCTTTATGTATTCATCTGCTAATGAACACTTGGGTTGATTCCACATCTTGGCTATTGTGAATAGGGCTGCAGTAAACATTAGGGTACAGATATCTCTTTGATATACTGATTTCCTTTCCTTTGGATAAATATCCAGAAGTAGTATTGCTAGATTATATGATAGTTATAATTTTAGTTTTTTGAGAACTTTTCATACTGTTTTCCATAATGGCTATACTAATTTACATTACTGTCAACATTGTATAAGAGTGTCTTTTTCTCTGCATCATTACCAGAATTTGTTATTTTTGTAGTTTTGATAATAGCTACTCTGAAGCGAGATGCTAGCTCATTGTGGTTTTGATTTGTATTTCTCTGATGATTGGTGATGTCGAGCATTTTTCCATATACCTGTTGGCCATTTGTATGTCTTCTTTTGAGAACTGTCTGTTCAGCTAATTTGTCAATTTTTAATCCAATTATTATTATTATTATTTTTACTGTTGCATTGTTCGAGTTCCTTGTATATACTGGATATTAATCCCTTGTCAGATGAATAGTTTCCAATTATTTCCTCTCATTTTTTTTCAGTTGTCTCTTCACTCACTTGATTGTCTACTTTGCTGTGCAGAAACTTTTTCACTTAATATAATCTCATTTGTCTATTTTTGATTCTATTGCCTGTGTTTTTGGAGTCCTATCCATACAATCTTTGCCCAGGTCAATATTTTGAAGCATTTTCCTGTGTTTTCTTCTATTAGTTTTACAGTTTTGGGTCTTACATTTAAGACATTCATTCATTTGGCATTCATTTTTGTATATGGTGAGAGATAAGGATCTAGTTTTAGTTTTTCAGCACATTGATATCAAGTTTTGCCAGCACCATCCTTTCCCCAGTGTATGTTCATGGTGTTTTTGTCAACATTCAGTTGGTTGTAAATATGTGGACTCATTTCTGGGTACTCCATTCTGTTTCATTGGTCTATGTGTCTGTTTTTAATACCAGTAACATGCTGCTTTGGTTACTATAGCTTTGTAGTATAATCTCAGGTAGTGTGATGCTCCTAGCTTTGTTCTTTTGTATCATGATCACTTTGGCTATTCAGGGTCCTTTTTGGTACATATGAAGCTAAGATTTTTTTTTCTATTTCTGTGAAGAATGTCATTGATATTTTGATTGGGATTATATTGAATCTTCAGATGGCTTTGGGTAGTATCATCATTTTGACAATATTAATTTTTCCCATCTATGAACATGGGTTGTCTTTCCATTTTTTTCTGTTCTCTTCAATTTCTTCATTAATGTTTCACAGTTTTCCTTGTGAAGATCTTTCACCTCTTTGCTTAATTCCTGGATATTTTAATTTTTTATAGCTATTGTAAATGAATCACTTTCATAATTTCCTTTTTAGTTAGCTTGTTACTAGTGTATAGAAATGCTATTGATTTTTGTATGTTGTTTTGTATTCCATAACTTGATTGAATTCATTCATCAGCTCTGAATTTTTTTTTTTTTGGTAGAGTCTTTAAGTTTTTCTAGATATAAGCTATGTCATTTGCAACAGAGATAATTTGACTTCTTTTCAAGTTTTGAGGCCATTTATTTCTGTTGCTTAGCCTAATTGCTCTGGCTAGGATTCTATTACTGTGTTGAATAAAAGTGGCAAAAGTGGGTATCCTTGTCTTGTATGTGTATAATATGTGTATTCCACAGCTGTTGGATGAAATGTTCTGTAAAGTTCTTAAAAGAAAAGCTTTAAATTTTTCCCTGTTTGGTATGATGTTAGCTGTGGTTTTGTCATACATGACTTTTACTTTGTTAATATACATTCCTTTTATACCTATTTTTTAAAGAGTTGTTAGCATGAAGAGATGTGAAATTTCATCAAATGCATTTTCTGCATCTATTGAGATGATCATGATTTTTGTCCTTCATTATATTGATATGAGGTATCACATTTATTGATTTGCATTTGTTGAACTATCCTTGCATCCTTTTGATAAATACCACTTGATCATGGTGTATAATCTTTTTGATGTGCTACTGGATTTATTTGCTAGTATTATTTTGAGTATTTTTGCATCTATATTCATCTGGGATATTGGTCTGCAGTTTCCCTTTTACAATGCATCCTTGTGCTATTTTTATATCAATGTAATGCTGGCCTTGTAGAATGAATTTGGAAGAATTTCTTGCTCTTCAATTATTTTGAAATACTTTGTGAAGAATTGGTGTTTGTTTCTCTTTAAAATTTTTGTAGAATTCAGCAGTTAATTTTGCCATTCCTGGACTTTTCTTTGTTGGGAGACTTTTTATTACTGATTCAATCTCATTACTTGTTATTGGTTTGTTCAAGGTTTTTATTTCTTCATAGTTCAATCTTGGTAGATTGTCTGTATTCAGAAATGTATCCATTTTCTCCAGATTTTCCAACTTGTTAGCACATGGTTGTTTATAATAGTGTTGAACTACTCTTGTATTTTTCTAGTATCGGTTGTAATGTCTCCTTTTTCATTTCTAATTTTATTTATTTGGATTATTTTTTTTTTCCAGTTAGTTTAGCTAACAGTTTGCCAGTTTGGTTTATCTTCTTAAAAAACTTTTTCATTTCATTGATATTTTGATTTTTTTTAGTCTCTATTTCATTAAGCTCTGCGTTGATCTTTATCATTTATTTCCTTCAACTAATCTTGGATTTGGTTTTTCTTGGTTTCCTATTTTCTTGAAGTGCAACATTATATCATTTACTTAAAATGTTTCTTCTTTTCTGTTGTAGGCATTTATTGCTACAAACTTTCCACTTATGATTGCTTGTGCTGTATCCCATAAGTTTTCTTATGTTGTGTTTCTATTTGCATTTGTTTTATAAATTTTAAAAAAGAATGCTTTTTAAAGGATCTTTATTGATTCATTGGTCATTCAGAGCCATGTTGTTTAATTTCCATGCCTTTGTAAAGTTTCCAAAGTTTTCTTGTTATTGATTTTTAGTTTTATTCCATTCTGATTTGAAAATATATTTGACATGATTTTGAGTCTTAAAAATTTGTTGATACTTGTTTTGTAGCCCAACATATGGTCTATCCTGGAGAAAATTTTACATGCTGATTAAAAGAAGGCATATTCTACAGATGTTGGATCAAATGTTCTGTAAATGTCAGTTAGGCCCATTTGGTCTATAGTGCAGTTAAAATCCAATTCTTTGTTGATTTTCTTTGTTGATCTGTCCAATGCTGAGGGCTGGTTGATAAGGTCCCCAACCTCTCTTATTAGCTCTAATAATATTTTCTTTATATATCTGGGTGCTCTGGAGTTGTATACATATGTATTTACTATTGTTACATTTTCTTGTGAAATTGATACCTTTCTAATTATATAACTACCTTTTTGTCTATCTTTATAGTTTTTTACTTAAATTCTATTTCATCCTATGTAAGTAAAGCTACTCCTGCTCTAAGCTTTTGGTTTCCATTTGTGTGGAATATCTTTCTTTTATCCTTTTGCTTTTAGTCTTTACAGGTGAAGTGAGTATCTTTTGGGTAGCATATAGTTAGGTCTTGATTCTTTGTTTATTAAGCCAGTTTTTATCTCTTAATTGGGGGATTTAAACTATTTACATTAAAGGTTCTTAATGATAGGTACAGACTTAACTCCTGTCATTTTGTTGATTATTTCTGATTGTTTTGTGCATCATTTGTTTCTTTATTCCTCTCTTATTATTTATCTTTGTGGGGGTTTTTTTTGTAGTCATATAATTTGATTTCTTTCTCTTTCACATTTGTATACCTGCTCTATCAGTGAATTTTATATTCTACTGTGTTATCATAATAGTAATTCTTGTACTTTCACTTGCAGATGTAGGACTCTCTTAGGCATTTCTTACAGAACCTCCCTAGTGGTGATGATTTCCTTCAGTTTTTTCTTGTCTGGAAGAGATTTTATTTCTCTTTTATTTCTCAAGGATAGCTTTGCTGGGTATGTTAGTCTTCACTGGCAGTTATTTTCTTTCAGCACTTTCAGTATAAAATCTCATTCTCTCTTGGCCTGTAAAAGAGAAATCTGAGAAATCTGCTGTACGTCTGATAGATATTTTGTTATTTTTGACTTAACACTTGTCACTTGTTGTTTCTAAAATTCTTTGTCTTTGCTTTTTGTCAGTTTCACTGTATTGTGCCTCAGAGAGAACATTTTTGGAGGTTGAATCAATTTGGGGATCTGGATGTCCACATCTCTTTATAGACTTATGAAATTTTCAGCTATTATTTCATTAAATAGGTTTTCTATACTTTTTTCTTTTCCTTCATCTGAAACTTCCAAAGGCAAAAATGTGTTTTCTTAATGGTGTTCCATAAGTCTTGCAGGTTTTCTTTATTCTTTTCTATTCTTTTTTTTTTTTGTCTGACTGAGTTATTTCAAAAGACTTCTGTTTTCAAGTTCAGAAATTCTTTCTTTATCTTGCTTTAGTCTATTATTGAAGCTCTTGATTGTGTTTTTGTATTTTATTCATTGCATTCTTTAGTACCAATGTTCTGTTTGTTTCTTTCATGATACCTATCTCTTTGATGAATCTCTCATTTAGATCATGAATTGTTTTCCTGATTTATTTGTGTTATCCATCTGTGTTCTCTTATATTCCACTGAGTTTTGTATCATTATTTTGAAATCTTTCTCAGGTATCTAGCAGATTTACTTTTTTGAGGACTCTGTTACTGGAGAATAATTGTGATTCCTTAGAGATGTCCTTTTTTTAGTTTTTGGCTTTTTAATGTTTCTCGTGTCCCTACGTTGGTATCTGTACATTTGGTGGAACAGTAATGTCTTCTAATTTTTAGAAAGCCCTTCTGACTTTTGTATGGAAAGCCTTTTTTTTTCTGTGGATTTTTCTCGTAATGTCAGTTGGACAGGGTGCTTTGGCTTTGGTTCTTTTTGGGCACAATAGTGTAGTCTCCATATGATATCTTTGGCTGTAATCTATGTCAGCAGTGTTTATGAGTGCCTAAGTGGCCTAGATTGAGTGTGTTTATGGAGACCATTTGTTTATTGAGTGTGTTTACGGAGTGTGCTTTGCTGGCAGTAGCAGAGGGTGTCTACCAGGTGGGCCTACTCTTAGGCCCTGGAAAGGTACATGACAGCTCTTCTGGTCAAAAGCACAGGGTTACCATTAGCAATGGTCCCAAGTGGTCCCGTCTTTGGGACTTACAAGAGTGGGCACAGGGCATGGCAATTTTGTCTTTGGAGGGGGCAAGATTGCCAGCAAAGGTGGGCCCCGGGTGAGCAGGTTCTCAAGCCCTTGAGTGGGGTGCATGGCAGTTCCATTGCTGGAGTAAGGTTGCCACTGCAGTGAACCTTTGTGTGACTGGAGGGTGACCGAGATATAGATGCTTTGTGTGACTGAGCATCTATATCACTGAAGTGGGAAGGGTCACTGGTGAGAGCGGGCCCTTGGTGGGAAATGCTGGTGAGATTTGAAGGTGCTTGGCAGCTCTGCTACTGGAGCAGGTGGAGTTGCTGCTGGAAGCAGGCCGAAGAAGGCCTAGGTGAGCCAGTCCTTGAGTTCTAGTGATGGTACCTCACTGTTCTACAGCTAGAGTAGTTGCGGTCACTTGTGGCGGCAGACCTCAGGTGGCTCAGTTCTCATCATCCTTGAGGGGGTTCATAGGCAGATGATGATTCTGCTGTTCAAGTAGAAGGGGTCACAGGTGGTGGCAGGCTGGGTGGTCTGGGAACGTCACATGTGGCTCCCTCTCTATTTTGAGTGACCTCCCTGCTGCACTGTACCACCTGTTTTCGAGCATGTAGGGAGCTGCCTGGGTTCAGGTGCCTGGTTCACAGATGCACCACTGGATCTAGCTTAGGCCATGGCCCTGCAGCCTTCTGGTGTGGGTGTGGTGGGATGAGTGAAGGGCCCCAGAGATGTGGAGGTGCAGGAGCAATTGGGCTCTTGGAGAGGATGCACTCCGGCAGTGGTTCTCACTTCAAAATAGTACCATGTCGTGGTAGCCTGGATCCTGGGGAGTGTCGGTGGGGAACCCAGTGTGAGTTTCTCTCCGTGGAGTAATGCAGTCACCAGGACTCTAGACAGCTCCCTACGCTGCGCTGAGACTGTATAAGTACTGTGGGGCTCTCCTGTAACTAGGATTGCAGGAATTTATGGTGGAAATGTGGATTCCTAGGGATCTCCACTTATGTGTTTATCTGGGTTCCAAGCTGATGGTGGCTGGGTGCTTCACTTCCTTCTCTTTGTTTCCATCCTGAGTTATGCTTCTATCCTGAGTTTCTATACTTCAGGGTATCTTTGTTACTTTCTTGCTACATTCTAGTATTTTTTCCTAGACACTATTTGACATGTGATTTTCTAGTTGTTTTGATCCTTCTTTGTAGAGGAGGCAAGTACTGGGTATCTCTACTCAACCATCTTGATGATATCTTCCTTACCAGAATCTTGTTTTATTTTACTTATTTATTATTTTATTATATTTTTTGAGGAAGGTTCTCACTGTTACCCTGGCTGGAATGCAGTGGTGCAATTGCCACTCACTGCAGCCTTGACCTCCTGGGCTCAAGTGATACTCCAACCTCAGCCTCCCCTGAGTAGGTGGAACTATAGGTGTATGCCACCATGCCCAGCTAATTTTTTTTATTCTTTTTTTTTGTTGTTGTAGAGACAGAGTTTCACCGTGTTGCCTAGGCTGGTATTGAACTCCTGGGCTCAAGTGATCAACTCATCTAGGTCTTCCAAAGTGCTGGGATTACACGTGTGAGCCACCCAGCCCCAGAATTGTAAATGTTATCTAATCTAGTACATATGTAGTGGGGTATCACTGTGGTTATGATTTGCATTTTCCTAGCAATTAATTAATTTGAACACTTTACAAATGTTGGGTTTTTTAATATTCCCTTTTTGAAGTCCTTTGCACATTTTTCTCTTGGCTTATCTGCCTTTTTCTTACTTACTGGTATCTTAGTCTGTTCTAGCTGCTTTAACAAAATATCATAAACTAGGTAGGTTATAAGCCACAAAAATTTATTTCCCATTGTTCTGGAAGCTGGAAAGTCCTTGAACAACATACCAGCAATTTCATTGTCTGAAGAGGGCTTGCTTTCTGGCTCATAGATAGCACCTTCTCTGGTACAAGGGGCGAAGATCTCCAGGGTCTCCTCTATAAGGACACGAATTACACTTATGAGGGCTTTACTCTCAATATCTAATCACCTCCCAAAGGCCCTACTGTGTAAATCTTTACCTTTGGGATAAAGATTTCAGCATGAATTTTGGGAGTACACAAACATTCAGACTATAACAGTTGGTAAGAGTTCTTTATGCATTCTGAATGAATTATTTGCCAGCTAAATACATTATAAGTGTGTTCTAGACAGTGGCTTGCTTTTGTACAATCTTAATAATGTGTTTCAATTAAAATAAGCCCTTAATTTTATTGTAGTTCAATCTATCAGTGTTTTTCTTTATGGTTAGTGTTTTTTGTGCTCTCTATAAAAATATTTGCTTACTCTCAAAGTCTTGAAGATATTCTCCCATATTGTCTTTTAGTTGATTTATTGTTATGACTTTTATATTACATTTAATTCACTTTTGTCATAAATCATGTGTTCATATGTATATGTATTTCAGGACTTCCTATTCTGTTTCTTTGGCCTGTTTGTTTTTCTATGTGTCAGCACCATATTGATTTAATTTCCTTTTGTTCTAATTCTTTGAAAATGCTGTTAGTTGTAGTTTGGGTCTTCTTATTTCATCTCTTTTCTCTCTATTTCTCCATGGAGCTTTCTGAGTTATTTTCTCAGATTTCTTTTTGGGTTATTAGTTTCCTCTATGACATATGTGATTTGCTGCTAAATCATTCACTGAAGATTAAATTATTCTTCTGAAGTTCTTTTGAAGTCTTATTCTGTTCCTAAGATTGTGTTTACTTTCTTATGTCTTTAAAAATGTTTATATTTTTTCATATCATGAAAAATGATGTTTATATTTTTTCAGATCATGGTTCATAAAAAACCAATATTACATGGTTTATTTTTATAACATTACTGTTTATTGCTTGATGACTCTCACTTACAATTTTGTTTCTAAGCGTTGATTATACATTCATCTTTAGTGAAGATTTTTTTTTCTGTGATAATTCCTCATGACAAGACAACAATCTTTCAGGGAGGTTTAGAGTTTGCATCTGCTGGATATTTTATGCATCTCATTGGTCTAGAGCCCATTTTATGTTAGATCTTCTCTGCTTTTTGGACCACATATCAAAGCAAACACCAAATCTGTGTGTTTCAGACCCAAAATTTCTCACTGGTTTTGGTTGTACCCAGAAACCTCACAGGCATAGATTTTGTCATTCCTCAAAGAGAGTAGAATAAAGGTAATGTGTATTTCTGGTGATAATATATGTGAATTATTCCAAAAAGAAAAAAGTGCAGCACAAATGTAAAATGTTCTCATTATTTTTTATTTTATGTAAAATTTCTATTTGCATAGGTTCAGTACAAAGAAATTTTATTTACTGGAATTTATTATTCTATCAAATAACAACAACTTGAAGATCTAATTTCAAAACTATAAGGGGAAATCTTTTCCCTTCTATAGTGATCTGCCTACATATTATTGATACTGAAAAAAAAAACCCATATTTTGCTTTTACTTCTCTATTGTTTGCATGTCACCTCTAAAACTCATGTTGAAACTGAATCCCCAATGTAGCAGTATTGAGAGGTGTTGCCTTTAAGAGATTATGGGATCATAAGGTCTCTGCCCTCATAAATGGATTAATGGGTTAATAAATAAATGAGTTATCATGGGAGAGAAACCTGTGGCTCTGTAAGAAGAAGAGGAGAGACCTGAGCTAGCACATCACCGCACTCAGTCCCCTCACCATGTAATGCCCTGCATGTAATGCCTCAGGACTTTGTACAGAGTTTCTACCAGCAAGAAGGCTCTCACGAAATGTGACACTTCAAGCTTGGACTTCTCAGTCTCTGTAAGTATTAGAAATAAATTCCTTTTCTTTAGAAATTGCCTAGTTTCAGGTATTCTGTTATCAGCAAAAGAAAAAAGACTAAAACAGAAAAAATTGGTACTAAGAATGTGGCGTTGCTGATAAGAAATACCTGATAATGTGAAAGCAGCTTTGAAACTGGGTAATGAGCAGAGGCTGGAAGAAATTGAAGGAGCGGGTTAGAGAAAACCTAGCTTCTGGTGAGGACTTAGATGACAAGAAGAGTCAGGAAGGTTTGGAACTTCTTAAAGATAGGTTAAGTGGGATGACCAGAATGTTGATAGAAATATGAACATTAAAGGTCATTCTAATGAGGTTTCAGATGGAACTGAGGAACAAGGTATTGGAAAGTAGAGGAAAGGTCATTCTTCTTATCAATTGGAAAAGAGCTTGGCTGAACTGTGCCCATTCCTGAGGCCGTGTGGAAGACCAGACATGAGTGTGATAAACTGGGATATCAGGAAGAAGACATTTCTAAGTAAAATATAGAAGGAGTTGCATGGTTACTTTTGGCCACTTGCAGTGAGATGCAGAAGCAAAAGAATAATTTAAAGATAGAATTTATAATTCAAAGGGAATCAGAGTGGAAAGATGTCGAAAATTCTCAGTCTGGCCACTTAAAGATTGTAAAAATGAAGCAGTATGTCCAGGAGAGAAAAACAAAGGTGTAGCCTAGTGACCATTTGCTAAAGAGATTAACACAGATAGAGGAAAGCCAGGTGCTGTTTTTCAAGACAGTGAAAGAAAGACCCTGAAGGCACTTCAGAGATCTTCGAGGATGCCCTCCTATCACAGGCCAATCGACCTAGGAGGGCAGATTGATTTCAGGGGACAGGCCCAGGGTGCTCTCCATAGGCTCACTGCCCAGGATTTCCTTGGGACTCTATTCCCCTACACCCCAGTTCAGTGCCCCATGGCTGCTCTAGCCATGGCTCAAGCAGCCCTAAGTGTGTCTTATGTAGCAGCTCTGGAAGGTACAGGTCATAAACCTTGGCAGTGTTCATATGCTATTAATTCTGCAGGCTTGCTGAAAGCAAGAACCTTCACCCAGATTTCAAAATACGTCACTGAAAGCCTGAAGGCCCAGACAAAGACTTGTCACAGGGATGGAGCCACCACAGAGAGTCCCCATTAGAGCAATGCCTAGCAGAAATGTAGGGCTGGAGTTGTTGCTGAGAGACCCCATCAGGGCAAGACCTAGTGAATCCATGGAAGCAGGACTACAACTGAGACCCCAGAACTGTAGATCTACTTAGTGGGCAACATTAGCTTGGGAGAGCTGGGCGGACTGAGCCCAGTTAAGCCAGAGTGGCAAGGCTTAACTCCCACACCAGTGTGCAGAAGGTGTCAGACATGGAGTCAAAGATTATTCTGGAGTTTTAAAACCCAATGTCTATTCTCTTGACTTTTGAAATTTCATAGGTCCTGTACCATTTTTTGCCTATTTCTCTCTTTCGGAGCAGGAATCTGTATCCTATGCTTCTCTCACCATTGTATCTTACAGGAAAATAACTTGTTTTGATTTCACAGGCTCACAGATGACACTTCGGGCTTTGAACTTTTGAGTTAATGCCAAAACAAGTTAAGACTTTGGACTATGGGAATGGAATGAATGTATTTGTATGTGACAAGAACATAAGTTTTGGGAGGCAAGGGTCAGAATGCTATGGAATGAATGTCCCTTCCTAAACTCAAGTTGAAATTTAATCTCCAATGTGGCAGTATTGACAGGAGTGACCTTTAAGAGGCTCTGCTCTCCTGACTAGATTAATCCATTTGTGAATTAATGGATTAATAGCTTAAGGGATTAATGAATTATCATGGGAAAGGAGCTGGTGGCTTCATAAGAAGAGGAAGAGAGCTAGCACATTAGCAAACTCAGCCCATTCAGCATGTGATATCCTGCACCACCTTGAGACTTTGAAGGGTCTCCACCAGCAAGAAGGCTGTCATGATATGGGACTCGTTCACTGTGGACTTTTCAGCCTCGACAACTGTAAATATCTTTTCTTTATTCATTACCCAGTTTCAGGTATTCTGCTATGAGTAACAGAAAACAGATGAGGATATACCCTATTTACATTTTACATTACACTTTTATCTACTCTCTCTGATTCCTTCTTACTAACAGAATGGAGATTCCACCAGGCCTGACAGCCTGATGTACAAGAAAATGCACAAACTTAAGCCAGTGCTTCCGTGATTGTGTATATAGCAGACTAGATAAACCACAGAGGTTTTCATCCTGCTGCCCCACCACAGGCTGCTCCAGGATCTAAGTCTCATTATGTATACTTAAAGGCAAATGTACAGTACTTCGTGACTCATAGACTATCCTTCAGATTCGTGGTCAGAAAGAGTCTAGGCTCAGCAAAGAAGCAGCTAATGAGAGAAAAAATCCAGGAGAACAGTGTTGGAGTTAATTCATCTTTGTTAAGACACTTCATTGCAGAAATATTGGCAGCACCAGTTGTGAGATTCTTGCTGAGGATGAAAGGAGGAAACTCCTATTTTCTTTCTCCCCGGGGAAATAAGGGCTAAAAATGAATTGGAAAAAAAAAAAAAAAAAAAAAGAAAAAGCAGGCAGAACATTCTCATCTGACCGATCAGATTTCTTCATAGAGCTGCATATGTAAGATTTTCGACTTGCTCCTGAAACATGGAGAGATGTAAGTTATAGGTGCAGGAATTAATAAAAATAAATCCAACAAAAAGCTCCTCTCCTCTTTCATGTTAGTAAAATATCTCTGCATTTCTTAGGTCCCAGATTAGTTTCTATGGCTATTATATTTCAAATACTTATTAGGTTGGACTGCAATGACCTAAACATTGACCCTTCATCCATGCTAATGTGTCAAGTGGGAATCTTATTTTTTTGTATTATTTGGGTTTAAATATTCCCTTAGTTATAAGTTGTCTTAAAAATGGAATCAACCTTTTGAGAATTGAGAATACTTTTGCATTAAAATGCTACTTTTATTAAATTTATTAAAATCTCCGAATTTTAATAGTAGATGATTAATGTTTAAAATGACAAAATAGAATTTGTATTAATTAGGTTTCCCCTAGCTCTAAGTGGGTTCTATGTGGAATTAGCTATGACTAATATTGGCTTATATGTTATATAAGAAGGACATATAGAATTGACTTATTTATTATAGGTGTTGGTATATGTGCTAGGACAACCATAAGAAGACTACATTCTAAACCATATCCCCTTTTGCCTATTTCAAAACACTAGCTCCAGGTCAGTTGCAAAATGTTCTTTTTCTTTTTTTGGCTCACTGCAAGCTCCGCCTCCCGGGTTCATGCCATTCTTCTGCCTCAGCCTCCTGAGTAGCTGGGACTACAGGCGCCTGCCACCACGTCCAGCTAATTTTTTTATATTTTAAGTAGAGATGAGGTTTCACCGTGTTAGCCAGGATGGTCTCGATATCCTGACGTCATGATCTGCTCGCCTCGGCCTCCCAAAGTGCTGAGATTATGGGCATAAGCCACCGCACCCAGCCGCAAAATGCTCTTGTCATTGCTTTCTTTTCCTTATCAATCCTCATCAATAGGAAAAAAATTTAATCTTGCTGGAGATAGAGTTTATCTATTTAATGCATCAAACAAATTAGATCAGGATATATGGAAGCAACCCAGAACTCTCCAAACATTGCTAGTTGTTCTTAGTTTGACCAAATGTAAATGTTTGACCTAAGAGTATATAATCCTGCAGATGTAATAACAAATTCAAATATTTAAGATCAGATACACAGCTGTATGGGCACAAAAATATGTATATCTATATGTATATCTGTATCTGCATTTTTCTATACCTTCATATCAACTTGGATTTATCAAGTAAAATTTGGTTGTTTGTCCAATAACAATGATACTAGAAGTATGACCAGAATTTGCCTACTTATGACTTAACTTCTATTTTTCTTTAGCGCCAGCAAAAATAAATGTGTCCTTACCTTAATGCCATCTATGAATAACATCTAACAGCTAAGGATTTCTGAGCACCCACTTTATTTAGAGCTTTGCAAGCACTGTCTTTTTAGAATTCATGCAAATGTTTGAGGTCAGTTCTATTTTTATCATGTTTATTTCACATAAGAGGAAACTGAGGCTTAGTAGTGATAGAGCTAAGGTTTGAAACTGGGCTTTTCAAAACTCAGAAGAAACCAATACAAGCAGATAGCCAGTGGATAATTAACATAGCTGTGAATATCATATATAGTGAATATTAATATATCCGTGTTGCCACACACAGTATATACATAAGATTGGTTCTCAAAGAAATGTACAGAAATTATGAGTGTACTTGCTCATAATTTCTGCTGTAAGCAGATGTTCATATTCTACCTACAAATTTAGACACTGTGTTTTTTATTTTTTGTTTGCAGCAAAGAAACATGTTTAATTTTGTTAGCTTTCTCAAGTTTCTTTATGTGTTTTATTAACACTAAATTACATAGTATCAGCTAGATGCTAGAGTTGTCATCCAAGAGAGAGAAAACGCTTACATTGGCTAACGCAGAAAGAGCAGTACAAAAGTATTGGTTTATGTAACTAAAAAGTCCAGAGATAGACTGAGGGATAGCTTGATTCTGACTCTAGTGATGTCATCAGGGCCTTATTTCTCTCTAAGTGGTGATAACTGACTACCAGCAGTATCAGGTTTTCATACCCCAAGGACAAGTGTAAACAAAGTAAAATAAAAGCCTTGGGGCAGATCCACCTACATCCCATAATTAATTCTATTGAATCTGATTTTATCACGTGGCTTAACGTAATCGTTGTGACTAGGGAAATGCAATACTTGTCCAAGTCTGGGTCATGTATCCTCCTGAATGAGGGTGAAGGGGAAGGGAATTTCCATTCAGTCATGTGGACTAATGATGGGCCTTAGCAGATCTTGAAATCCAATTCAACAAATTATCATAAGAACTAGGAATGTATGCTCCATGGCAAAAATAATAAAGTTACATGACAATTCTTCAAGTACTTCTAACACTTTACAAGGGACACGGAATACCTTCATAGGGAGATAAAGGTTTTAGGGCAGAACCAATGGAAAAAAATGCACATCAGACACTGAGTTTTATGGTAAAGCATTTTAAAATGCTGTCTTTTTCCTAAATACTGGAATATAATTTTTGTGAGGTAGCTATATAAACATGAAGCTTGATAAAAATATGATCATGAATAATTGTAACTGCTGACTACAAAAATAAATACTGGATCTTACACTATAGGAGGATAAGAAATTCTGCATTGAACTAAGGATCTGGTCTATGCTGTAGTCCAGAATTTTCCCTCTGTCAGTTAATGAGGAGGGTCTTCTGTTTAAATTTTTATTTAAAACCCACAGCTAATACCGTAAGAGGGTCTTTCCAAGTGTTTACATATATTGTACCTGATTCTGTCCTTGTCAGAGATTAAGGTTGTGTTTTATGTTTTGTTTTGTCTTGTTTTGACATTTTATGGCTGTTAACAACAAAAGGGATTTAAACTAAGTCCTGGTCTGGCAAACTTTGAAAAGTAACTCATTCACTGTTGGGGAGAAAATGCTACCAGAGGTTAAGCAATGAATGGGACACTCAACTTGGAGTTCACTGTACCTGTGTGAGCATGGGCCTATCAGTACTGATGCTTTCTTCTGAGGCATAAGAGTGTAAGATTTTTCCTTATTTTCTTAAAAAAGAAAAACAGTGGATTATGTTTGTATTTTCATTACGTATACATTTTACCACCCAGTTGAAATGAATGAAAGACTTTTGCTCCATGGCTGTAGGACCTCAGTCTTTAGTTTCCTCAGTCTTTTTTTGGTTGATAATGGTTACATTCTTATGTTCCAATAATAATATTAGACATAATAATATTATTAATATATGTAGGTGACACTTATTGAACGTTCATTATGTGCCAAGTATTCAGCTAGACCCTTTTAAAGAATTTTTTTGCAGCCCAGACTCCTGAACGGGGAGGCAAACCTGGATATCGAACTGCCTACTGAACATCTCCTTTTGGGTGCTCTGAAAGCATCTTACTTATATCTTTAGTTTCAAACTTTCTATTCTTCTGTGCTATCTAGGTCAATAAACACACCATCCACTCAGCTTCCCAGTGTAGGGTCTGGGCATCACATTTGACATGTTGTTCTTTCTCCCCATCCTGATTGATCAAACATCAAGCCCTAGTTTATAGAACTGACAACTCTAGCCTACAGATAGCTTGCACAGGGTTCCACCTTTCTTCATCTCTGTAGTTCTCACCTGATGCACACCTCACCTGTTTCATTGCAAGAAGCTCTTGGTGGATCTTTAAAGATATGAATGATCCTATCATTTCCTTATGAAACACTTTTCTATAGAATAAACATCTACCTTTCTGTTCTGCCTCATCTGCTGCTACCCCTGGCCCCATACTATAGCTTTTCTGAACATTCAGATCTTAGTTTAGAAGATACTTCTTCAAGGAGAATTTCCTTGATTCCTTACGCTTGTTTTGATATCTCTATCACAGTCTACCATTTGTTTTATTTTTCTTTTCAAGATTATGTGCATTCTGACTGTCTTCCGCACCAGACGTAGACTACATGAAGGCAGGAATACATGAGTCATGTTCACCATAATATTTACATTGTCTAGCATAATGCAGCTCCTGCATAAATGTGATTTAATTGACTGAATAAATGCACAAAACCTACACAGGTCCTCCTTTCCAAACCCTGGTTCCCTAAACTATGTCATTCTGCTTTGAGACACATTTTGGTTTTGTTTTCACTTCATGAACATTCAATCTTTGCCTCAGGGGCCCAATGGGAAAACCTAGTATATTCAATATAGACATTTACATTTTGTTTTCTATTTGGGAAATATATCAGTTTTTCTTAGTAATAAAATTTTCATGCTCTTTTTGAAAACTTAGCAAAAGGATCAGAGAGGAAAAGACGTTTTGGTGTGAAAGTGATTAAAGCACATTTTAAATAGTGCTGGATTATCCAAAGGCAGATTTAAAATGTGCTTCAGGCAAAAGATTTTGAATATTGACATTTCCCAAAAAGAATCAAAGTAATACTGATGGAAAAAAGTCAGAAATTCTTAAAACGTCCTAAAACTCATCTTGATATTTATTATTGATTTTACCTTTGATTATACAAGAGGCACAATAATATTAGGATCACGAAAAGCCTTAACAGAACCTACCTTAGAATACTAGTGTTAGAGTTGTATAATTCTCTATATTTTCTAAACCAGTACTCTTTCATTTTTATAACAATAATGATAAGCATACATTATTACATATCAGACACTAAGGTAGGTATTTTACATTCATTCTCTTTAATTCATGTTATCTTGAAAGTTAGATGTTTCCCTTCTAGTTTTAGAGATAAGAAAAGTAAGAGAACGACCAGGTAAGTAGCAAGATCTGCTTGGCTCTCCAGCCCATATTTTTTCTGGCAGGTCATACTAGCTTTCTCTGAGTGAATGGGGTCATAACTTCTTCCCCACTGTATTCATCCTGGTAAGACAATTATAATGCTGACTATGCAGCGGGATTGCATATATTGCTCCAATCTGCTTAAATTGGCTACTGGACAAAACTGAAGCAAAGCCCTAGCAGCTCAATAGAAAATCTATATGTTCCAGCAGGATGCCCACGGGGAAGCAGCAGATCTCTAATTTGGAACAATCAGCACAGCATGGAGTGTGGCAGGGCTGCTTTGTAGAAATATACAAGAGTTTCAGTCATTGTAGTTGACAGAAGAACTAAGATTTATTGTAGAAACTAAGCGTTTTCTTTCGAATCAGTCATTGCATGGATCTGAAGTCAGCAGTTAAATTTCTTTTATTCGGGGCCTGGTTATGTGTCCCTAACTGGCTAAATGGTGTTATTTAAATACAGATCAGTATTTAGTATGCATAAAGGTATGGAGAAAGTTTGAGTAAATAAAACAGTGTCCATGGTAAAACCGGTTTGATCCAATAAAACATTTAAAATAAATACAATTGTTCTAGAAAAGTTTGAAAGTAGCTACAAAGAACAGGGGAAATGCTATGGCTGTAATTTGTGGCAGATACTTCTTGGAGAAGTAGTCCTCCTCAACTTGCTGGAATGTTTTTGCCTCTGTTTCCCAAGGTAGGCCCTTGAGATGCCATGGGTCAGTGCCAGCTGCTGTCCTTGCAAGAAAGCTGGTGTTGAGCTAGATCTGCTTCCAGTCTCCAGGAGAACCAAATGTGCATATGTTTGTAGAAATTTCTGAAGAAATCTTGTATAGAAACAGTGGTAAGAAAACTTAGTAAATCAGATGATGATTTAGGCAATGTAAATTGAATACTTAAAAACCAGTGAACCACATTTACCTCAAAGGTAGCATAGTAACATTTTCCTTAGTTTTAATTTACTAGCAAATGTCTTCTCTTTATTTCTTTTTTTTTTTAAAGCCTCCTTTATAAAGTGTGAATCTAAGGCAGCCCTCTTCTTTCTAAGCCTTGCCCCATCCCCCAGATTGATTTTTTACCCCTACCCTGCTTTCCTGACACATTCTCTTCCCTTGAGATATAACTTTCCACACAATATCTTTTTGCTTTTCATGTGAATTTTGATGAGTCACAGTGACTGTGCCTGTTATAACAGTTCAACATGCAGCTGGTTCCATAGTGATAAAGGCATCAATTTTCCACATATCATGGAACATAAAGGTTAGAATGTGGTGTTAATAAAGCCGAGTGTGCTTATCTACTTACAGATCGATTAGCATTGCTTGGAGAACTTATCCATATTAAGAGTACTGTTAGGGATTATATCTCTGACCCCAGGGATCAAGCATGCCATTGCACATAAGGTGAGGCAAAGACTGTTTCTTGTCCCTTAATGTCTATTCTCCATTTCCTCCACAGATAGAGGCTATGAGCTCTGTGAATAAACATTAAGGAAAAAGTGTAAGACAGTGTTTCCCAGCGTCCCCTCCTGCAAAGTGCAGTTATGTGTCCAAAGCTGTACTGTAGAGATGAGACCGATGAGCTGGTAGAACCTTGGGACCCTAAAGCCTCCAAACAGGAGAACCCAACCCTCTACTGCCCCTCTCCAGACTTCTCCATGAGAAAGATTTTAACTCTTGTCTTATTTAAACCACTGTTATTCTGGGCCTTAGTTACTCAGCAGTGAAGCAATCCTAACTGATGTATAAGGCAAAGAGTGTGGATGTCCCAATGAACATTTAGAACTTAGATCTTCAGAATACTAGTCAAAATGATAAAAAGAGTTGATTATAGTACTTAATAAGTGAGTATTGAGGATTATTTTTTACATTAATGCAATTTAACAGATAATTTTTCAATGTTGTTCTATTATATGAATTAAATGAGAACGCATATAGTTCACCTGATTAAGTACATATGCATAGCCAGTGCTCAATAATGATCATATTCTCCTTCTAAATAAAACACGGTGTTTCCTTGATAAAGCACTTTCTATTTATTTTTTATTGTAAATATCATTATGAAGTGTTAAAATAGAGGATTTCTGTGACCTGAAAAATATCCTATAAAAGCATTCATAAACTTGTTACTTCTTTCAAATAATACTGTCTTAACACATGAATTGTTTTATTTCAAAGTATCAGTCTTTTCCCACTGTGGTACATGGTTACATTAGTGACCTTCCATGAACCATGCCTCCTACTAGCAGTGCCTTTGGGTGGTGGCCACCTCCTCCCACATTGACACTAGGCTTGGTCACGTGACCTGCTTTGACCAATAGGACCTCAGCAAACATGTGGCAAGCAGGAGCTTACTATGTGGTTATACATTGAAACATGCCCTTTTGGAATGCTACTGCCACCATTTGAGAGGGCTTGGACTAGCTGCCCTAAGGATGAAAGATCACATGAGAGGAGGAACTTGCTGTCTCAGATGTCTCAGCTAAACTCAGCTGCTAGTTAACTTTCCAGATGAAGACAGTCCTAAAAGTGATCTCCAGGTGAGATCAGCAAAAAGCCACCCAGAGTCATGAGAAATAATAAATCACTGTTTTACATCAGTGAGTTTTGGGGTAATTTGTTATTCAGCCATAGATAGCAGACATTCGCACACACAAAGTACTTTTATGTGTACATAGTATATATACATTTTCAATAGTAAGGAATAGAATACAAAGATAGCTAAGCTTTACTTTTCTCCTTATACTCTATATAACCATAGCAAAAACTTTACTTCATTTTTTATGTGTTTGACAGCAACAAATTAAATTTAAACTGTCAATTATTAAATTTGTGCATTGTGCAAGCTTTAACCAGAGACTGACACTTTGGATAGCTACAAATAATAATATTTTTAAAATTATGGAAAAATATATGATAATCAATTGAAAGTTTTATTTATTTATTTTAATTAATTAATTTTTTTTTTTTTTTTTAGAGACAGGGTTTTTGACCTGTTGCCCAGGCTGGAGTGCAGTGTCATGATCATGACTCACTACAGCCTGAAATTCCTGGACTCAAGTAATCCTCCTCCCTTAGCCTCCCAAGTAGCTGAGACTACAGGGACATGCCACCACACTCAGCTAATTTTTAATACTTTTTATAGAGATGGGACCTAACTATGTTGCCCAGGCTGTTTTTGAAATTCTAGGCCCAAGAGATCCTCCCACTTTGGCCTTCCAAAGTGCTGGGATTACAGGCATGAGTCACTGTGCCCAGCCCAGTATTTTTATTTAAATTGCAGGACTTCAGAGGAAGATAAAACTCAAGGTGGAAGACAGGAATAAAAGAGAGAGAGGATGAGATTGTTGCTCTGACTATATTTTTAAGAGGTAAATAACTGAGGAACCAATCATACAACATACCAGGCTATTTACCTGTTTTCCAAGAGTTCTTTCTTTGTGTTTATCCCATTAGTGAAAGACAGTGGTTGGAGGCAACTAGATGTTTCCAGCAGATGGAATCAATTTGCAAACCAGACAGAATCGCGTTCCCCATTTGCTGTTTTTATTATGATAATCTGCTTTCTACATCAGTGTTTTCTAAATGTCATGTCTTGAAAAATCTTTTAGGGCATCTAAAATCAAAATATGAATATCGGATTTTTAAGTGGTATTAGTTCCATAATTTCCAAATACCCATACTAGCTGTGAACTAACTATTATCATCTTCAGAACAAGAGAAATCTCTTTTAATTAATATTTTTACTCTTGATTCAGGCTAATGATAACTGTAACATTTTTATATAGGGAAGTGTATTTTTATTACAATTTTGTTACTTGGTTAGTTTACTTTTCTCACAGGTGTTCCAAGGATCTTTTTTGCATACTGTATTAGGTCTTTCTTGTGTTGCTCTAAGGAATACCTGAGGCTGGGTAATTTATAAAGAACAGAAATTTAAATGATGTATCGTTTTGCAGGCTGTACAAGTTGGCACCAACATCTGCTCAGCTTCTGGTGAAGGCCTCAGGAAGCTTACAATTATGTTGGAAGGTGAAATGGTAGCAGGAATTTTAAATGGTGAGAGTGGGAGCAAGTAAGGGGAAGGTGCCATACACTTTTAAACAAACATATCTCACATGAACTCACTCATCACCTAGGGGAAGGCTCTAAGCCATTCAAGAGGAATATGCCCCCGTTATCCAAACACCTTCCACCAGGGAATTGGTAATATAATGTAATTCCCTACATTACATGCAATCAACATGTAATATAATTACATGTAATCAACATGTAAATGTAATCTCTGCCTCCAACACTGGGGATTACATTTCAGCATGAGATTTGAAGGAGACAAATATCTGAACCATATCATGTTCATAATATTATGGGTATATACTGACCCCAAAAGCCAGAATACCTGAAGTCTAGACCCAGATGCAACATTACGTAGTCACATATAAGTAATTTAACTTCGCTTAATTTTCAAATTAAAACATAGGGTTAGTAGCATCTTCTCTGTTTTCCTCACAAGATTTCTGAAGAGCAAAGCAAAGTCATCTCTGTGATCAAATTATTCAATATTAATAATATCTTACTATTTAGAGTAAACAATAAGATATTTTGAATGGTAACTGAAAGGTTTATGCTTAATTTCTCAGTAGTTCTTTAACATTTGTACATTATAAATTTTTGACACTGTACATTGAAGGCAGTCCTATGGATATAAACTAAGATATCATCATTTTGGTCTCTCAATGTATGTATTTGGAAGAAAATTATTGAGGTGCAAATGAAAACCTTGAATTACTTCTGGAAAAGAAGCATGTTTCAGTGACACATTATTATAAAAAATCATATACGCAGTTTAAGACTTTTCCATGGTCACAAAATAATTGTTTTTTCACAAATGTTGGTTAAAAATGATGTGAACCTTTTTAAGGTGACACATGACCTACTTTACCACGTTCCAATTATATGCAATTTTCTTGATAATATATCTTGACATTTGCTAGATAAACTGTTTATCATTTCCTCTGAGTACTTTGTTAGTAGCAAACACTTTGAAAAAAATCTTGAAATATATAGAAAAATATGTTGCAGACAATATTATTTGCATACTATCAATCTTATGCTTGACTTCAAAAATATTATTTGAATCATTTGCATGAAAACGAGATCTTTGTCTTTTGAGAGTTTATATTCTCCTGTTGCTATATACATTATACTGGATTATTACTTCAAGTGAGGAATAAACAGCAGGAACAGATGAACTCTGAAAAATAAAGATCCCCCTTTTATGCAAATACATCTAATAATTAACACAGAGAAATAGGAAAGTTATACACAATTTCTCTGACAGAATCCAATAGAGTTTTTCAAAAATAAAAAAAGGGCTTTCACATTTTGATTTAACATCTGAAGTCAGTGGAGTTTGCATATGTTACTTTGATCTTCAAAACCCTATGTGGTCTCCGTGCTAGTGACTTTTAATGATGTCTCTTAGATTCCTGGTGGTTCTTTTTCTCAAAAGGTCTAAGGAGAACATAAACATAATTGTTTTCTCTCAAAGTTTAGTTTGCAAACACGTTTTGTGTTTGAAAATGATGCTGATAATAATTACAATATATGTATATAGCTGTATTTATATGTGTGTGTTTATGTATACATATATATGTAGTGCTTTTAGTACTTTATAAGGTACTTGATTAGATATTTAAATTAAAATGTATTTCTCTGACAAAAAAGCAGTAGTTTTCAACCTTTTGGAACATGGGAATAAATTCTTGTTATTAAATAATCGTAAGTCCCCTCTCCACATAGTAAATCTTACATTTTTATTTATTCCAACTTCAGACAGTGTTAGGCAGGAATCTAGACCCAACATGGCGGTGTTACCTGGCGTAGCAGGCCTTTTGTTAAAGACTCCCTTCACCCTTGTACATACCCGCAGACTTACATGCGTCAGAGTTCCGGCTGGGCAACCACACTCCCCCATGACCTGCAGCTCACCTGCATTCCACAAGTTCGTAAACAGCAGTTTCGGTTAACAGTTTCCAAAGACCCCTTCCTCATGACCCTTACTCAACTCCTGCGCTAGTAGTTTCAAGACCCCCCAGGCCCTGTTTGCACAACCAGCTTCCCTACCTCTCGGGCTATAAAAAGCCCCTACCCTCCTCCCTCAGCGCGACTTCCTCCGCCCACGCCTTTGGACTGAGGAACCTTGCCGGCGAGTCCTAATAAAAGGCTATTCTCACTGCCATTTGCCTTGTGTCTTCGTTCCCGGTTTGGCTCCAGCCTCAGTTTACCTTTACAGACAGTGCTTATTGTATACTCTTTTCTAATAACTGTACTCTCCCCTGCTCCTGTTTCTAAAATAGCCAACTCAACATATCTTTGACTTGTTACTCTGCTTGGGGCAGCTTGGCTAGGACTGCTGATAGCCATCTGCTACCATTCCTTTTAATTTTTTATTTGTATATATTCATGGGGTACAACTGCAATTTTGCTACATTGACATATTGCACTGTGGTGAAATGAGAGCCTTCAGTGCCTCCATCACTGCAGCAATGTGCATTGTACCCACCAAGAAACCTCCCATCATTCACCCCCTCCCACCACCTCACCCCTCTGAGTCTCCATTGTCTATCATTCCACACTCTGCTTCCATGTGTATGCATTATTTAGCTCCTACTTAAAAGTGAGAACATATGGTATTTGTCTTTCTGTGCCACACTTTTTAAAATTGCAGGAGACCATACCGAAGGATGCAAAAAATGAGCTCAAATTAAGACTACTGGATCTCATATTCTAATGAATGGAATGTTACTATTTTCTAGATAGGAGGACTTATGACTGACTTGTTAAACAGTGATTTTGTGGCTTAAATATGCTATGACTTGCGTGTATAGTGGTCACTATTTCAGAAGACAGCATCACTTGGATATATAAATGACATTTGGGATGAAGGCAAACATTTGTAAATAGCCCCTACTCCATTTCCAGGACTTGCTTGGAGCCTCCCCCTTGAATAGACAATATCTCCTTCTTCCGGTCATCTCAGGCTTAGTATAAAGTCTCCAAACTGACCGCCTTCTCTTTTACTTTAACCCAGAGTTTTTGATGTTTGAGATATATGTATACGTGTGTATGTATTGGTATATATATAATCATATATATATCCATATATATGACATATATATATCTATATATTCAATGTGACTTAGGCTTATTCATGATTAGATGCAGGAGATCAAGGAGACAAACTGAGTATTTATACAAATGACAATTACACCCTGAACGTTTTAAGTTTCGTTTTCTAGAAAGATTGCACCTTCCTCAGAAGCAGAAGCAACCAGCCAGAACAGTCCTGAAGATATTATGCTGCTCAATTATATAGAACTAAAAACAAGTTTCTAAAAATGACCTGTTCTTATTTAACTAGTCAGTTTTAGTTGTTCCTGTCTTGTTTTCTTATGATAATGAAGTATGCAAAAGCAAGTTGATTTTCAATCGTCTCTTTGTCTCTAATTCTCACAGTAGAGCCATTCACTTTTTAATTTGTAAATTTTGACCTAAATACAAGAATATAGAAAGGCACACATATTTTTATGATACTCTAGTGGGTCTGCATAATCAAAGCACAATTAGATGTTATCCTAAGAATACGGGTGCAGCCTTCCATGACCAGCAAAAACTCACTTCTGAATGGTACAGACTGTGCTTTCAGACTGGCCCTGTCAGTCTGATACAAGAAACATTTCATTTTATTTTTCTATTCTAGGGCGTTACTTCAATGCATTATCAAATACTTTAGAGTAAGAAATGTATTGTTTTTGTATTGAACCAGTTTTTATTGTGAATTACTCAAAAAAATGTTAAGAGGAAAAGAGTATATTAGTGAGGGGGCTAGATTTGCTAACTTTTTGGGAATGACTCTTCCTTCTAATCTTGCTTCTTCCTAATAATTTCCTCCTTTGTTCTTTATAGATGTGCCAGTTCTCCTTCCCTCTCAGGTTCTACTCTTTTCATAGTTTGGGCAAACTCTGCTTGCCTAAACTGTTTTACTACTGGCATGACTTTAGATAATCACCAGAACTTTACTAACCTAACACCTTCTGTGATCTGACTCCTAAAATGAAGGAATTTTAATTAGTGTGTCTTTTGGTGCTATAGAAGTGACTACAGCAAGTAGAAAAAGCCTTTCTTTTTCTAAAAACCTTTATTAAATGAGCTACCTGACTGACCCCTGGATGTTAAAAAAGTCCTGAAATGTGAGACACCCAATTTAAGAGTAGTAATCATGAAAAGGTGAAGAAAAAAAAGGCTGCTTGTGTCAAGTACCAAAATAAGATAAAAATATTTCTCCTAAGTTTTTATTATTTTATTAACACTATCTTTCCCTAATGTAAAATTTCTACTGGATTTGGAAAAAATGTTAATTTAAATTAAATTAAATTAATTGATTAAAATTAATTAATTAAATTAATAAATTAAATTTAAAATTTTAATTTAATTTTCAAATTAAAAATTTTAACTTAATTTAAAAATTTAAAAAATGTTTAGTGAAGACTGAAGGGAATGTGTAATTATAGAATTAATCTCAGTTGAAAATCTGCAAAAAGTTTCCAGAAGGAAGTACTCGTTACCTCCTTACAAAACATTCTCATTATGTGCCAGGCCGTAATCTGATTGCTTAACCCCATCTATGCCATCATCCCCTACAAGGCTAACCCATAGCTAAGTAGGTTCAAAATATGTATAAAAGATACTTGCTTCTTTCTATCATTCACTCCTAGATAACTTTACCTTTCCAATATAGTAGCTCGGTCAGCAAAGTGTTCTACAGTGGTGTGATGGTTAATTTTATGTGTCAACTTGACTGGGCCATGAAGTGCCCAGATATTTGGTCAAACATTATTCTGTGTGTTTCTATAAGAATGTTTTTGGATGAAGTTAACATATAAATTGGTAGACTTTTAGTAAAGTAGACTGTTCTCCATAATGTAGGTGGGCCTCATCCAATCCACTGGAGGCCGAATAAAACAAAAAACCCAGCCTCCCTCAAGCAAGAGAGGTTTCTCCAGCAGACTGTCTTGGAATTTTATCTGTGACATTGCCTACTGATCTACAGATGGCCTTTGGACTAAAATTGGAACATCGGCTCTCCTGGGTCTCCAGTTTGCTAGCCCACCTTGCAGATTTTGTACTAGCCAACTTCTATAATCACATGAGCCAATTCCTATAATATATCTCTTTCTGCATATACACATCCTGTTGGTTCTGTTTCTCTGAACCACAAGTAATACAAGAGGGTTTTATTGAAATCTCAACCATTATATTGCTCTATTACCAACTAGCAATCATTTATATTTTGTCTTAATACATTTAATTTCTGTTGAACATCTTTCATTACTCTTTCTAAAAATATTGGTACATGGAGTAAAATATTTACATACTTCACTCAGATGTGCAGTTTTTTTTTTATTAAGAAATTCCTCCTGTTAATGAGCCACTACTCCACTAATGGAGTTGGGCTAGGGGTAGAAGAGCTAAAACTTGCCAATTAAATTTATCGCAAATGCTTCAAGTTTAGAATAGCTTCTTTAAGGTCTTCTCCATTTGTTTTGGATAATAATAAAATTCAAGCTTTAACAGCCAGTCCTTTTTCTCTCTAATTTTTTTTTACCTTTTCTCCTCCTCTTACAAGAACAATATTTAGATGTAGGAGAAATCTTATGGTAATGGATTAAAGGAAATTAGAAAAGCGAGTTTGTGTGCCAGTCTTTGTGCACTTTTCACGGGCTTCTGCGAAATGTCCTAGTCCATCCTGGTCACTAGGCATGCTGATGGAATCTGCTGTAGATGTACATCACTAATAAAAATCATGACCTGTTCTTTCTGAATTGGCAAAAGTCTTGGGAAATTTGGTTCTGGCTGGCACTAAAGATCTGTCTGGTCCTGACTATAACCTTCATTGAATCCTGGACTTGGAGGTTCACCCACTGGTTTTTGAGTCCTGGACTTGGAAGTTCACCTACTGGTTTTTGGTACAGGAGCATCTTACCTGATTACTGCTACTCTCACCCATTAACAAACTTGCTTGCTAAATATCTCTGCTTTCTTCTAGAGTTCCACCTAGAGCACATGGAATTCTGAATACTTTTTATGAACATAGTAAGATTTGGACTGCTACCTCCAGCCCAGCCTATGCCTAAATTTGCCATGCCATTCCTCTTATATTACCGCTTCTGTTGGTGTGGAGAACCATTTAAAGAGGAGGATTTTATGAGATGGGAGCAGGGTATAGGAGCCCTCTGAATCAGACATTTACTGAGGTGTCTAACTTCTCAACATAAGCCAGGGGTGAGGGGATGCTAAAGATCTTCCTTTTAGTCTTACCTCCAAATACTTCTGTCTTTCAGATTTTCCACCTACTCTTGAGAACTTCTTTTCTAGGTTATTTTACTTTCTTCTTTACCTACACTCTGTGCTGAGACCTATATAAACTCCACTCCTACTTTTTGTAGGTAATAACCGTCATGGTGTCAGAAATGGTTATAGGGGAAAGAACTGGATTTTAATAGAAGAAAATACTTGGGTTTGATATTTTTAAAGCATGATTACTGCTGGCTATTATGATATTTTTTGGTATACTTACATCTTGAGCAGTTCCACTAAAAGGAGCCAACCTTTTTCATCTTTAGATTTTACTGAGAGTTGAAACTCAGTAAATAAGTAAAACAAGATTCTATAGATTCTACTATCTGAGATGCAAAGGTTTGGGGTGCTCTAAAAAGTGATTGTAAATCTCCACAAAACACAGAACTGTATAAACCTTTTCTTTAGGAGTGTGATTCCTTACTGCAATATTACCTTCAAAATAATCACACAATCCAAGTTATTTGGGGGCAGTGTTATCATCAATTGCAATAATCAAATCATGCCAATGGCTCTTTGAGCTGAATGTAGTACATTCTTTATTTTCGATCACTCTATTATTTGCTTGCACATAATTATGCATATTATTTTTTAAAATCTTAGAAAATAAAATAAATCCTGCCATGACAATCTTAGAATTTTTTACAACATGGACTAAATAGGGTTAATGATGAGAATGGGCTTTTCCCTGAGGAATACTCAGACCTCAGCTGAAGGGACTGCTGGGGAAAGTAAAGAGCCTTGATTTAATAGCTAGCATTACACGGATCAAAGGCTTCTTACTTGGTGCATTAGGTGCTGCTTTAGTATAGGGTGGGCCACATCTGAAGTGAGGTGGGT
>NW_012101504.1:80585-91139 GCF_000951045.1 Mandrillus leucophaeus | reverse complement strand
GCACTGTTTTAAAATGCTTTATACATGTTATATATTTAAACCTTATTACAACTCTATGGGCTATGTGTGTTGCTATCCTCACCTTAAATTTACAGATTAAAAAAACTAAGGCATAGAAAGGTCATGTATCTTTCTTAAGGTTGCACAGCTAGATTTGATACAGAGCAACTGGCTACATAAGGTATTTTATTAACTGCAACTATTGCTACGGTTCCCTGCAGAGCCTGATTAATGAAAACAATCTGGAAATCCAGTTGATAAGGAAAGAATGTAGACTTACGGTTTCTGTCTTAGTCTATTCAGCCTGCTATAACAGAATGACATGAACTGGGTGGCATGTAAACAAGAGAAATCTAGTTCTCAGTTCTGGAGGTTGGAAAATTCAAGATCTAGACAGCAGCAGATTCCGTGAGAACCCAAGGAGAACCTAATTTCTGTCAGTGAGAACCCAAGTCCTCACTGTTTCTTCACACAGTGGGAAGGGAGAACTCTGGTCTCTTCAGCCCCTCATAAGGGCACTAATCCCACTCGTGAGGCCTCACCCTCATGACCTAATAATCATCTCCCAAGGGCTCTACCTCCCAATACCATTGCATTGGTTATTAGGTTTCAACACATAAATTTTGGTGGGCCACAAATATTTGGTCCATTGCAGTTTTTCATCCAATACCATTATGTAAATCAACAGATTAATGGATAAAAAACGATGTGGCATATATACTCAATGGACTACTATTTAGCCACAGAAGAAGGAAACTTTATTATTTGAAATAACATGGATGAACCTGGAGGACATTATGTTGAGTGACATAAACCTGACACAGAAAGACAAATATTCCATGATCTCATTCATATAGAATCTTAAAATGTTGATCTCACAGAAGTAGAGAGTAGAATGGTAGTTACCAGAGGCTGGGATGGTTAAGGAGGAAGGGAGTTTGGAGAGATTGTGGTCAAAAGATAGATATTTACAGTTAGGAGGAATAGGTTCAAGAGAAGTATGTACAGTATGGTGACTACAGTTAATGACAATATATTGTATCTTTAAAAATGCCAGGAGAGTGGATGTTAAGTATTCTTACTATAAAAATGATAACTATATGAGGTAATGCATATGTTAATTGGCTGGATTTAGCTATTCTACAGGGTATATGTACATCAAAACACAATGTACATAATAAATACATAAACTTTATATCATTTACAAAATAAATTTGAAAAAATAAGAAATAATCCAATTTCTTGATGTTTCTTAAAAATTTTTGAATGTCTGAACACTATTTCTGCATGATAATCATACATTTCCTAAAGTTTAAAACAATTAAAATCCTTAATGTAAATTGGATCACTAACAAACTCAAAGAATTAGACGAAAATACAGAAGAGATGTTGCAGCTTGTAATTTCTTCTTAAAGTGATGAAAATGTTCTAAAATTGAGGTGACAGTGGTTGTGCAACTCTGTAAATACCATTAAATCGTATCCTTTAAATGAGTGAATTATATGGTATGTGAATTACACCTCAATAAAGCTGTTAAAAATATTAGTTCTGTCACAATAACGACCAGCGTGTAAACTGTCATGAGTGTCCATGTGAAGAGACCACCAAAGAGGCTTTGTGTGAGCAATAAAGCTTTTTAATCACCTGGGTGCAGGCGGGCTGAGTCCGAAAAGAGAGTCAGCAAAGGGGGATAAGGGTGGGACTGTTTTATAGGATTTGGGTAGATAAAGGAAAATTACAGTCAAAGGGGATTTGTTCTCTGGCGGGCAGGTGTGGGAGTCACAAGGTGCTCAGTGGGGGAGCTTTTTGAGCCAGGATGAGCCAGGAAAAGGACTTTCACAAGGTAATGTCATCAGTTAAGGCAAGGATCGGCCATTTTCACTTCTTCTGTGGTGCAATGTCATTGATTAAGGCGGGGCAGAGGCATTTTCACTTCTTTTGTGATTCTTCAGTTACTTCAGGCCATCTGGGCATGCAAGTCACAGGGGATGTGATGGCTTGACTTGGGCTCGGAGGCCTGACATAAACATTTTTGCCTTGGAGTTGCATACTCTAAGGAAGAATGTGTGTACTTTCTAGATTGTACCGTCTTCTTTGCCCTTTGACATCAGTATGCAGTTTTGGCTGTGAGAACCTGAATGGTGGTAATGGCTACCAGATACAGGGCTCCAACATACCAGGCCCTATGCTGACCATTTTATAGACATTATTTTATTTAATTCACTAAGATATGTTGGTGTTAGTGTCTCCATTTTATGGAAGAGAAGACTGAAGCTGAGGACAGGTAATGTTTTGGGCTGAATGTTTTTGTCCCTTCAGAATTCCTATGTTGAAGCCTAATCCCTAATGTGATAGTATTTGGAGATGGGGCCTTTGGGAGGTAATTAGGGCATGAGGGTGGAGCTCTCATGAAAGCAATTAGTCTTCTTATAAAAGAGTCCCCAGCGAATGCTCTCACTCTCTTTTCGCATACAGGAATACAAAGGGAAGTCAACCACTTACAAACCAGGAAGAGGGCCTCACCAGAAATCGACTTTGCTGGCACCCTGATCTTAGACTTCTCAGCCTCCAGAACTGTAAAAAATAAATTCCTTTGTTTAAGCTACTCAGTCTATGGTATTCTGTTACAGCAGCCTGAACTAAGACAATTAAGTAATTTAATTTCATTCGTACAGGTAGTTAAGTAGTAGAACCAGGAAGTGAACCAGATCTGCCTGATGTCAAATACTATGAATTCCTGTCTTCTAATGTGGTCCCCTCTTGCTGAGATATTCCCTTGCATTGAGATGGGAAACAGATTTAAATGACTGAAGTTTCCCTTGAAGGTGCTTTTTCCTCTGGTAGTCTTCTCCTCCGCTTTCTCCTACTCCTTGTACTATCCCTTTTCCTCTTTCCCCTCCTCCTCCTCAGCTCCCTCCTCCTTCTCCTTGTCTTCCTCATCCCTCTCCTTTTTTCTCTCCCTCCTCTTCATCCCCCTCCTCCTATTCCACTTCTTCCTCATTGTTCACCTCCTCCTCCTCTTTCTTCTTTCCCTCTTCCATTCTTACTCCTCACCATTTCCTCCTTGTTTTCCTTTTCCTCCTTCCTCTCTTCATCTTCCTTTATTTTTTGCTAAAAACAAAAAGATAACAGAGAACTTTGGAAATAATAGAAACAGAATATATAATTCAGGAATAATGGCAGTTTAATTAAATTCTGGCTCCTTTCTGAAAGTTTTATAGAGGAAAAATATATGGTCTTGGACTTTATTGTGCTGTAAAATCTTGATTTTAATTCCTAAGAATAGACTTCCTTTTTAAGGTTACCATCTGCCTGAAACTGGTTGAGAGTAGCCTTAGATTATTGTACTTGTATATTCTGGAATGGGAACTGGAGCAGGGAAGTCATTGTTACCTTGTTCATGGGTGGGGCAGCCTGTCCATTTTTTTTCCCCTAGAAATAATGTTCTCCTTAGTATCTATGAAGGCACTGTGGCATTTCTTTGTCACTTGAGGCTTTCTGAATTAATAAAATAATACACTAAGTATTCATTAAGTGCCTCCTATATACATAGCACTATTGTACAGTATTGGGGCCAAGGGGTAATTGAGGATCTGTATCAACCCAAAATTTTATCAGCCTCTCCACTACCATAAATGCCCCAAAGAAACAAGTAAACTAAGTAAAAACTGTTGCTTTGAAAATGATGTTTTAAGACAAATCCCCTAGACTACCCTTGCCTTCCCCTTCAACAACAGGTGCTGCTAATCCTATCTACAGATAAATTTTGGAACTACTATTGCTGCGGTGGGTATTTTGGGAGAACCCAAGCTTTATAAAGTCTGATCTTTTCCCTCAATGAGATTATAATCTAATTGGAGGGTAAATTTATAAACTCGTGAAAAAGTAAATATATTATCTTTCTGACACCCACCTCTTCTGCTTTTTTTCTCAGTGAAAAAGCAGAAGAGGTGGGTGTCAGAAAGACAATATGAGTTTTGGAAGCATTCACAAGAGGAGCAGAGGTCAAGCACCAGCCCCTGCTGTCCAAGGCCTAGATTTCAACCCTGGTTTCACCACTTGCTATGTGTGTGACCCCAGGCTGTAGCTTTCCCTTTCTTCATAGGATATTGCGAGGACTAAATACATTAATACACCTAAAATGTGTAGAACACTTCCTTGCAAATCAGAACAATGTGTTAACTGCCATTATTGTTTCCAGAAGGAAGGGGAACCTCATATTTGGGTTGAAATATGCTCAGGGGAGCTGCCTGCAAAAGGAAATCATTTGAACTGCATTTGCACAAAAGGTTAGAATTTTGATAGGAAGAACATCTTGAATCAAGAGATTCAAACACTGAGTGTAGAAAAAGTACATGGTGTTTGTTATTGTAATGCTGCAATGATTTTTTTCTCTTTTGTATCTCTTTTTACCAGGGTCCCAGGTAAAAACTATTAACAATTACTATTAATTTATAATAATGGGAGAGAATTAGAGACTCGTTGCAGCCAAGTGTTTTCATGGTGATTTTTAAATAATGATGAGATTAAATTTAACAGCGAACACAGAGCACTTACAATGGGCCGGACCTTGCTTGTTGGGCTTTATGTAAATGGAAGATCTCTCTTTATCTCAACAGTCCTAAAGGATGGTTTTTATGTTTTAATAGATAGTTGAGAAGCACAAGGAGCTTAAGGAACTTATCTATGACTACTCAGCTAGACACTGGATTCAAAGACATGAAGTCAAGCTCTAGAGCCCTCATTGAATTTAACCCATTAATAGGGTGAGAAAATACACTTCAAATTATGTAGTGTGAAAAAGATATTTTAAGATACACAGAATTAGGCCAGGCATGGTGACTCACGCCTGTAATCCCAGCATTTTGGGAGACTGAGATGAGCGGATCATGAGATCAAGAGATGGAGACCATCCTGGACAACATGGTGAAACCCCATCTCTACTAAAAAAATACAAAAATTAGCTGGGCATGGTGGCACGTGCCTGTAGTCCCAGCTACTCGGGAGGCTGAGGCAGGAGAATCGCTTGAATTGGGGGGATGGAAGTTGCAGTGAGCCAAGATCTGCACTCCAACCTGGCAACAGAGTGAGACTCCATCTCAAAAAAAAAAAAAGATACACAGAATTTAGTGCCTTTAAAATCATATTACTTAGGCTACATATTGCTGTGTTCCTGGGTAAGCAGAGCTCTGGTGTTGATAAGCTCGGAAACAGAATTGACTAACCAATCTGATGACTCCAAACCACTGAATGAAGTGTATGTAGTTACAAAATTAGTAATATCCAGGAGTAATTTCTCTATACTATGAAAAGGCTCTTTAATATGTTACTGTTGATTTAAAAACATGATTTTTTTTTTGTTTTATTGCATTTTACTTGCCACATTCACACACACACACACATACACACACACTCATTTTTCCATATGTAGTCTCAAAAGTTTTCTTTTTTAGCTGGATATAAGGTCTAACCTGTATTCAAGAGCATGAACTGGATACCTGAGGACCTTTCCAGAGCTCTGATTCTTAGGATATATAGCAACCTCAGATAAGAAGTAACTCTTGAATCATTTTCAGTAAACTTGCTTACACTCCATTTGTCATTTTGTGTTCTTGACCCAGAAAAAGGAGAAGTTATTTAGAGGCAGTGGCTGAAGCGTTCACTAAGTAAACAAATAGAGTTAATGGAGCACAGTATGTGGCTCCACATGTGTGTCTTTCCGTTATAATGTCATATGTCACAAATGATACAGGGAGTTCTAAGCAAGATGTAGCAAATAGCAAAGCATTTTGTAATGCAAAAATGTAGCTTTTCTTCAGTGAACAGCACTTTTGATTGGCTAGAAGTAATGATATTAAGGAATTTATAATGATAATATTAGATTATAAAGACTATCTACTTGAATGAGAAGTAAGATACTGTCAAGACTTGCCAAGAATGACATTTATTTACTCTTTGTTACATATATATTAGCATACACTGTAAAAACATCAGAACCTAGACATATGGCCAAAATAAAGAGACTTCAGACTTTAGAAGATGCAAATAAATGTGTGCCATTTCTCACAGTTGATTCTTGCTATTTTAATTCTAAAGAAATTTATTGCCAGTTATTTTAAATATGCTTCTTTGCATTTATTAAAAGGTCTAGGATAGTATTGCCCCTGATGGCTAATCATCAGAATTATCTAAAAAAGATTTTTGCATATAATTTTGGAACAATTTAGTAGCTTTGTGTTGGGGCCCAGAAATCTCAATTTAGATTATTTCATGATTATTAAACCAACCATGATTTCTAGATTATTACTTCTGTAAATGATCACGAAAGATTTCCAAAAACTATGACTTTTGTTTTATCTTCTCAAGGCACATTGGCACACTTACTGAGAAGAAAGCTTATTATTTTAGCAAAGATGAACTATGTGCCAACCAATTTACTTATATTTTTAAAAATTTAACTAGTGGTCAAACAGGGTAAGTAAACAGCATATGTTCACACAGTTGGTAGATACTGGAGTTAGGATTCTGACCCTTTCTACTATGTCATGCTTCTCCTCTGAGGCAATTGTTCTGGATTCATAGAGAGATGATAACTGCAGGCATACCTTGGAGATACTCTGGGTTTGGTTCCAGACCACCTTAATAATGCAAATATCACAATAAAGTGAGTCACTACAAATTATTGGTTACCCAGTGCAAATAAAATGTTTACATTACACTGTGTCTATTAAGTGTGCAGTAGCATTATGTCTGAAAAAAACAATGTGCATGCCTTATTTTAATAATATTTTATGACTAAAATATGCTGACAATCATCTGAGCCTTCAGTGAGTCATAATCTTGTTGCTGGTCGAGGGTCTTGCCTCAATGTCAATGGTTGCTAATCGATAAGGGTAGTGGTTGCATAAGGTAGGGTGGTTGTGGCAATTTCTTAAAACAGGACAACAATGAAGTTTACTGCATCAATTGACTCTTCCTTTCATGAAAGATTTACCCATAGCATGCAATGCTATTTGAGAGCATTTTACCCACGGCAAAACTTCTTTCAAATTTAGAGTCCATTTTCTCTAAGCTTGCTGCTGCTCTACCAACTAAGTTTATGTAATATTCTAAATCCTTTGCTGTCATCTCAACAATATTCACAGCATCTTCATCAGAAGGAGATTCCATCTGAAGAAACCATTGTCTTCGCTTATCTATAAGAAACAACTCCTCATTTGATAAGGTTTAATAATCAGATGGTAGCAATTCAGTCACATCTTTAGGTTGCACTTCTAAGTCTAGTTCCCCTGCTATTTCCACTACCTATGCACTTATTTCCACCACTGAAGCCTTGAACCCTTCGAAGTCATCTATGTAGGTAGAAATTAACTCCTTTCAAAACTCCGGTTAATGTTGACATTTTGGCCTTCTCCCAGGAATCACAAATGTTCTTAATGGCAACTCAGATGGCAATTTCTTTCCAGAAGGTTTTCATTTACATTGCCCAGATCCAGCATAGGAATCACTATCTATGGCTCCTATAGTCTTACAAAATGTTTTTTTTTATGTTTTTGCTTTTATTTTATTTTTATTGCTATATCATTTATGTGTTGCAAGAAACATGGGAGTTGTACATATCTTTCGAACACATATGATATTTTGATATATGTAATGATCAAATTGGGGAAATTGGAATATCCGTCACTTAAACATTTATCTTTGTTTTAGAGACATTATAATTCTTCTAGTTAATTTGAAATATACAATAAGTTTTTATTAACTATAATTTTCCTACTTTACTGTCAGATAGTAGAACTTATTTCTTTTGTGTATCTTTGTGCCCACTGACAAACTTCTCTTTATTCCTCCTCTTCCCTTCCCAGCCGCTGGTAACTACCGTTCTACTCTCTATCTCCATGACATCCATGATTTTAGCTCCCACATATGACTGAGAATATGTAATATTTGTTGTTCTGTGCCTGGCTTCTTCATTAACATAATGACTGCCAGTTCCATCCAGGCTGTTGCAAATTATATGATTTCTTTCTTTTTCATGGCTGAATAATTTTCTAATGTGTATCGCATTTTAAAAGTCTATTCGTCTGTTGGTAGACAGGTTGATAACACATCTTGGATGCTATAAATTGTGCCACAAGCAACATGAGAATGCAGCTATTTCTTTGATATACTGATTGTTTTCTTCTTTTGGATGTATTCCAGCAATGACATTGCTGAATCATGTGGCAGTTGATCATATGAACTAGCAATCTTATTGCTGGGATATATCCTATTTCTAGTTTTGTGGCCTAACATATGGTCTATGCTGGAGAATGTTCTATTTCCTGATGAGAAGAATGTGTATTCTGTAGCAGTTGGATAAAATATTCTGTAAGTATGTGTTAAGTCCATTTGGTCTAGAATATCATTTGCCTCCAATTATTTTGTTGATTTTTGCCTAGATGATCTATCCATTGTTGACTTTTGCCTAGATGATCTATCCATTGTCAAAAGTGGAGTATTTAAGGCCTCTACTATTACTGTGTATTGTAGTATATCTTTCCTTTTAGATCTATTAAATTTGCTTTATATATTTGGTGCATACATATTTACTATTGTTATATCCTCTTGCTGAATTTACCCCTTTATAATTACATAATGACCTTCTTTGTCTCTTTTTACAGTTTTTTGCTTAAAGACTATTTTATCTGATATAAGTATAGCTACTTCTGCTTTTTTTTTTGGTTTGCATTTGCATGGAATATCTTTTTCCATTCCTTTACTTTTAGTTTATATATGTCTTTGCAAGTAAAGTGAGTTTCTTGTAAGAAAAGAAAGTCTTTGCAAGTAAAGTGAGTTTCTTGTAAGATCCAGCATAGAGCTGGGTCCTTTTAAAAAATTTATTGAGCTGGTTTATGTCTTTTAATTCGGGAATTGAAACTGTTTACCCTCCACGTTTGTATTGATAGGTGTGGACTGACTCCTGGCATTTTGTTGGTTGTTTTCTGATGCGTTGAATTCAAGCATTGACTTATCCTTTCTAGCTATAAAAGTTCTAGATGACATTTTCTTTCAATATAAAACTATTTTTTCTATATTGAAAATATGTTATTTAGTGTAGCCACCTTCATCAATTATCTTAGATAGATCTTCTGGATAATTTGCTGCAGCTTCTATGTCGGCATTTATTGCCTCACCTTGTGCTTTTATGTTTTAGAGATAGCTTCTTTCCTTAAAATTAATGAATCAACCTCTGCTGGCTTCAAACTTTTCTTCTGTAACGTTATCACTTCCTTTAGCCTTTATGAGTTGAAAAGAGTTAGGGGCCATGCTTTGGATTGTTTTGGCTTAAAGGAATATTGTGACTGGTTTGATCTTTTATCCAGACCAGTAAAGCATTTTCCATGTCAGAAATAAGGCTGTTTCACTTCTCATCTTTTGTATGTTCACTGGAGTAGCATTTTTCACTTTCTTTTCTTTGCATTCACAATTTGGTAAACTATCTGGCACAGGGGTCCTAGTTTTCAGTGTATTTCAGTTTTTAACATGCCTTTCTATCTAAGCTAAATCATTTGTAGCTTTTGTTTTTAAGTGAGACATGTCAACTCTTCCTTTTACTTGAATACTTGAAGGCCGTTATAGGGTTATTAACTGGCCTAATACTAATACTGTTGTGTCTCTGAGAATAGTAGATTTCTCTATCTATGTAGGTAGAAATAGTGTTGTCTCCTCTGAGGAGAGGGAGAGAGATAAGGGAAACAGCCAGTGGAGCAGGCACAACATACACATTTTCAGTTACATTAGCCATCTTACAAGGGTAGAGTTTGTGTTGCCCCAGAAAAACTACAATAGTAACATTGAAGATCTCTGATTACAGATCGCCATAACAGGTACAGTGGGAATGAAAAAGTTTGAAATATTGGGAGGATAACCAAAATGTGACCCAGAGACATGAAATGAGCACATGTTATTGGAAAAATGCTGTCAGCAGACTTGCTTGACCCAGGGTTGCCAGAAATCTTTAATTTGTAAAATATGCAATACCTGTGGAACACAATCATGCACAAAGCAGTAAAACGAGGTGTGTCTGTAATGGAATAACTGCTTTATTTGTCAAGCATTAGTTTCCATGTTTATATAGTGAAAAAGTAAATATCTTTTCTATGTCATTGAAACTCTATGTTTAGATCGGATGAAACATTTGCAAGATTCTTACATAACACATGAAAAATATTTTAATAATCAGTAGTTATAGACAGATCTCATTAAGCAGTCTAAAAGACTAATATTCTATTGTAGTAATAAAATAACTAAATAATTTTTCCTTCATCTATATATATATATATATTTCAATTTTTTTTTAGAATCACGGGTACATGTATAGGTTTGTTACAAAAGTAGATTGTGTGATGCTGAGGTTTGGGATGTGACTGAACCAATCACTCTGGTAGTAAGCATAGCACCCAACAAGTAGTTTTTCAGCCCTTGTCTCCCTCTAGTAGTCCTCTCCCCCATCTAGTGGTCCTCAGTGTCTACTGTTCTCATCTTTATATCCATATGTACCTGATATTTAGC
>NW_012101504.1:76471-78925 GCF_000951045.1 Mandrillus leucophaeus | reverse complement strand
TGATCTTGAGTCTTCCAATCCATGAGCATGGGTTGTTTTTTCATTTATTTATGTCATCTTTAATTTCTTTCAGCAGTGTTTTTTAGTTCTCCTTGTGGAGATCTTTCACTTTCTTTAGATATATTACTAGGTTTTTCATTTTTGGGTTTGTGGCTATTATAAATGAGTGTGTGTTCTTGATTTGGCTGTTGGACAGAATGTTATTGGCATAAGAAATATTATTAATTTTTGTATGTTGATTTTGTATCCTGAAACTTTGCTAAAATTTGGTTATCATTTCCAGGAGCCTTTTGGCAGAGTCTTTAGGGTTTACTAGGTATAGAATCATATTGTCAATTAAGAGAGATAGTTTGACTTCTTCATTTCCTATTTGGATGCCTTTTATTTCTTTCTCTTACGTTTTTGCTCTGACTAGGACTTCCAGCACTATGTTGAATACAAACGGTGAGAATGGGCATCTTTATCTTGTTGCAGTTCTCAAGAAGAATGGTTACAACTTTTGCCTGTTCAGTATGATGTTGATTGTGGGTGTGTCATAGGTGGTTCTTATTATTTTGAATGTTCCTTTGATGCTTTGTTCATTGAAGGTTTTTATCGTGAAGGGATGTTAAATTTTATCAAAGCCTTTTCTGCATCTATTGCAATGATCGTATGATTTTTTAAAATTCTTTTTATGTGGTGAATCACATTTATTGATTTGCATATGTTGAACTGAGCTTGCATCCTAAGAATAAAGCCTGCTTGATCATGGTAAATTAACTTTTTGATGTTCTTATTTTTTAGTTAAGTTATTTTGAAACCTTTGCTACGAGCTTTTAGACATTTTTGTTCTGCTATTTCCGATATATAAAATAAGTGATCGTTTATTACATATGATTAAATCGAGCCATTTATCTAAATTTACAGTATCAATGTACTTTACTAGGACATATGCTAATGGAATTTTCAGTTTTTCCAATATCTAAATTCACTGATTAATACTGCAACAATGCTATATACAGTTAAAGCTGTGATTGTTTTTGGTCATTTGGATTTATTTTAATCTTAAGATATTTCTTGACACTTTTAGCCAAGCTTATTCTTTAAATTCAAAACATTATCAGCACTGGGAATGTTTCTTTTGTTAAGATAACATCATTTAGGAGGATATAAATAAACCTTGCATTTGGAGGGGAAATGGGTTTTAGACCTTTAAAAATAGTCAGGTGGGGCCTGGAGTTCCTTAGCAGCACAAAGCCCCCGAGACTGCCCACATGAGCAGCATGTTTATAGTACGAAATGCCAAACTTTAGCTTGTAGTTTGGAGATCGCTTTTTGACATGCAGCATCTTTCTTTTCTAAAATTGTAGATTTTCCTTTAATCCCCATGTCCTACTGACCTTTTTTCATTCAGATTTAAACACTTCTAAAATTTGCATTTATATATGTAGTTACATGAGTAATAAGTATCAGAACAATTGAAATAAGATGAAAGCACATAAGTAAAAAGCACATGTCTTCTTTAATCACATTTCCTTCTTCTTACTTCATTCCTAAATTTGGTGTGGAGGTTTAGTTTTCTTGTTTACATATATGGGAACATTTTATTCATAGTCTAATATAGTTTGAATATATGTCCCCAAGAAATCTCATATTGAATTGTAATCCCCAGTGTTGGAGGTGGGGCCTGGTGGGAGGTATTTGGGTCATGGGAGTGGATCTCATGGCTTGGTGCTGTCCTCACAATAGCAAATGAGTTCACGAGAGACCTGGTCATTTAAAAGTGTGTGGCACTTCCCTCCCAGTCTTGCTCTCTAGCTTCTGCTTTAGCCATGTGACATGCCTGCTCCTACTTTGCCTTCCACCATGAGTAAAAGCTCCCTGAGGCCTCCCCAGAAGCCAACCACATCCTGGCTTCATACTTGTATAGCTTGTAGAACTGTGTTCCAATTACATCTTTTTATAAATTACTCAGTTTCAGGTGTTTCTTTATAGCAATGCAAGAACAGCCTAATACATATTCTGCTGACTTGATTTTTTTTTTTTTGTACTTGTTTATTTTCTTCATGTTTTTGGAAAATTTTACAAATCTCTATTACAAATAGAATTTCAATCTTTATTAAGATTGTTATGAACAATGATGCAATAGATATCCCTACACATATATTTGTGTACATGAGTGATACTGTTTCGTGAGTGAAATGTATTCCTAGAAGTATAATTGCTGGGCCAAAATTATGTATATTCTAAGTATTAAGAGATGTTGCCAGATCACTTTCATGTAATTCCATCGATACCTATTCTAAAACAACATTTTATCAATTTTTAAAAATTGTGCAATCTACTACCCCAAAACTTGATATTTTATATATATTTTTTGAATTTCTTCTTTTAAATTTTAAGTATATTTGTATATTTTAAGTATATTTGTCTATTTTTAAATTTATAAATTATTTGTATTTTTTCTGATAAATC
>NW_012101504.1:48725-74831 GCF_000951045.1 Mandrillus leucophaeus | reverse complement strand
TACAGCATGGAACACTACACAGCCATAAAAATGAATGAAATCATGTCCTTTGCAGCAACATGGATGCAGCTGGAGTGTCTTATCCTAAGCCAACTCATGCAGGAACAGAAGACCAAATACTGCAAGTTCTCACTTATAAGTGGGAGCCAAATGTTGGGTATTCACGGACATAAAAATGGAGCAATAGACACAGGGCACACACTTTATTAGTAAAGGGGAAGGGAGTAGGACAAGGTTTGAAAAACTACCTGTTAGGTAATATGCTTACTACCTGGGTGATGAGATCATTCACATCCTAAACCTCAGGATTAAGCAATATACCCATGTAACGAACCCGCACCTGTAGTCCCTAAACCTAACGAAAAAGTTGAAATTATATAAAAAAAAAAAAATCAGCATGATTCTCTACTGATTCAAATAATAATGTATGTCCATCATTTCTTATTAATTTTATTCTTAGGTATATTGCCTAGAACTAGGTTGGCTGAAAGCAAAAGAAAATCAAAATGACAGTCACTCAAATATGAAAGACATTTAGTTCTCTCTCACATGACAGTATCTCACAAACAGCTAGTATGATAGTTCTGTCACACAGTCTTCAGGGTCCCAGGTGCCTTCTGTATTTTCTTACTGTCTCTTAAGGTGTCAATTCTGGTAATTAAGATTTGATATAACTGCAAGAGTGGTGGCTCTCATATCCCCATAAACAAGAAAGAGGCAAGGAGAACATCCAGGTGTCTTACAGGGAAAGCTTTTAGAAATGAATACAGAATTATTCCACTTATATCTTTCTTATATCCCTTTGTTCAGAATAAGGTGCTACATGGCCATACCTAGTAGCAAGAGAACCTGAGAAATATTGCCTTTATTTTGGGAAGCTATGAGTCAGCAAAAACTGACTAATATTCTATTGCATGGGAGAAGACAAAAAAGGACATTATGGCACAGCTAGCGTCTTCACCACAGTAGACACTTTTTAGTTTGTGTTGCTATTACTAACACATATTTTTCACATATATTTTTCTCCCATACCTTTCCTTATAATTATATAAAGTACAACTCTTTTATAACTTGAGAAATAATGCCCTCTAAATTTCCAAAAAGTAGGATTGTGTCATTGTGCAAAAAGACCAAGATGACCAAGGCGAGCCTGTATAGCAGCTAACTGAGCTTTGGAGTCAGACCATATGATTCAAATCCACTTTGGTGCTGTCTGGGAACAGTTCTGCCTTCTGTGCCTCGTTGGGTTTTCCAGGATGTCTTATTTTCAGGAATACTCAGGTTAAATGGAAGCCCCCCCCACTTTTTTTTTTTTTTTTTTTGGTCTTATCAGAGAAAATTAGGCTGCCCGAATCCTGAGAAGAGAGGAAGCCATCCTTACCCTCTCCTGCTCCAAGTTTTCATTGCCTGGAGGATCCTATTTATCATCGTTCTTTTTTCCTCTTATTTCTTGCCCACAGCTAGAAGTTCAGCCTACCTCTCATTTAGAACTAGGGCTCTGAACATGAAGGGAATTATCTGTGTTAGGTACAAATTCCCATCAGTGGTGGGTACATTATGGTGGAGATTTTGGTAACAAATACATATTGTGATAAAAGTAAATAAAAAGATAAATATAAAAAGTAAGCCTACATCACATATAACTCCCTATGTTGAAATAAGTATTATTTTTTTTCTCCCCATATCCCTTTTTTACTTCTTACCTTTTCTTTTTCTGTAAACTCACAAGATGACTGTGAGATGTAAGGTAGATTGATTTGCACAGCTTTACTGTTAAATCACCCGTTCTCCTACCTGGAGTGTTCAAACCCTTCCCACATCATTAATCTCAACTGCTGAACTGATGGGAATTGAACTCTACAAACAGGTTGTCGGCCAAAGGAGATGTCCCCAGGCAAATACTTATGTTATTTTTACCTAGTAAACCACGTTTTCTTTTTTAAGAAAACAAAATCAAAATAAAAACAACAATCTGTTTTCCCTATAGACGGATAAAATGACTCAAAATGTGTTGAAATTGAAATGGAAATGAATCACCTTTGGACACCTTCAGAACTTGCAACATCTAAACTAATAACTAAGGAAAAATGTATGAAGTGGTAGATAAAAGACTCAATTATACCTGTGGCGTGTGAATATTTCTGCCTGGAGTTAGACAAAACAATTTGTGTCACAGTCCCAGAGTTGTCTTCAACTAAGGCAGTGTAACGTAGTGGTCAAAATGATGGGCTCAGTGTCACGCAGACTTGGTTTGTAATCTCACCTTTGCTTGTTACAATCATGGCTGTGTTATTTCTTCCTGCTAAGGTTCAGCTTTCTTATCTTTTGACTGAAAACAACACCTTCCTGTGAGTCTTGTTGTAAGCATTAAATGAAATAATTTGGGCAAAGATTTTAGACTATAGTGAAATAATAAATATTAGCTATAACTTCTACTGGTACTAGTACTACTACTATATTTTTATTATTACTATTAATATTTGCACTCATACTATGTGAAGATGCTCATCTAAATGCTGTGGGCCCCAAGGTGTGGAGGGTAGGATGTTAACCCTTAATATGCTTACAGTCTAGTTTGGAAGAATACACTTAAGTCATAATTATGTCTTATGGATAAAAGTATGATAGTTCTTATTAAGACAGAAATCATTTTGTTTTTCTAATAATGAACTCCAATAAATTATACTGCCTTGATTCATTTGCAGTGTGATGCTGCCATTTATCCCATAGTAAATGGTATCTATTCCCATAGTCCTTGAATCTGAGTGGCCTTGAGACTTGCTTTGGCAAAATGATGTGACTTGTGTGACTTGCAAGCCCAGGCCTTAAGAATTTTTGCTGCTTCCACTTTCATTCTCTTGGAACATTGCTGAAATTACATGAAGAATCTTTTTCTAGCTTCCTGGAGGATGAGAGACCATATGGAAGAGAACCAAAACATTCATTCAGGCAACATTCAGTGCCAACTTCCAGGTGCATAGTTGAGGCCATCTTGGATTATCCAGGCCCAGCTGAGCCATCAGATGAATGCAGCCACATGAGTGATCTTAGGAGAAATCAGCAGAGAAGCCACTCAGCAGAGCTCAAGCCCGATGCTCATGATCAAGTAAATGGTTCTTGTTTAAAGCCACTATGTTTTGGGATGGTTTGTTATGCAGCAATAGTTAACTGATCCAGTTTTATATGTGATTTTCCTCTACAAATGTCTTTCACTTAAACAGTTTGAAGGCCCAGAGTTGTGCACATTTCTTTAAGACACATATGCTGGATCCAGAAACTAAACATTTCAGCTTATGCTCGCTAAATTGACATTCAAATAGAGAGCTTTTTTTTTTTTTTTTTAATTTTTGAAAAAAAGGGAAGTGGTAGCATACAGACAGTAAACAATATGATCTAAGAAAGAAAAAAGCAAAGTTATATTTTCTGTAGGTTTCTTCTTGAAATCCAATGAGAAAAATACATTGATATGTAAAAGTAAAGTAGAAACTGTGGTAAAATTTTATTAGTTAAGATTCTGAAAGGCATTTTTCCCTCAGCATGGCACCTGAAACATTTGAGGTATCAGGAGAAATTGGAATCTGAGCAGAGAATGGCTTTACCATGATTGGTCTTGGGGAATGTCAACCACCTCTGCTCTGCAAATGACATGAAATCAAGAGTAAGCCCAGGGTAAATGCAGGAACTTAGGGAACAGCCCAGTGAAAATCCATGTTCTTGAAAACAAGAATGCAAGAAAACAAGAAAGATGAAAATGTAAAAATTTTAAAGGGTCAAGAATTTTTAGAAAGAGTAAAAGTGGGTGTTTAAAATAATTGTGATTTAGCTTGAAGCTGGAAGGGAGGGAGGGAAGGAGGAAGGGAAGGAGGGAGGAAGAAAGGAAGGAAGGAAGGAAGGACAGAAGGAAGGAAGGAAGGAAGGAAAGAAGGAAGGAAGGGAAGGAGAAGGAAGAAAGGAAGGTAAAAAAGAGAAAGTTCCTGGGGTCAAACTGGGACTGTTCCAAAAGTCTGAACCAGAACGTACAAAGGCCATGTTAACTGAGTAGTTAAACTTTCTTATAGTCCACGATAAGGAAAGCCCTTGAGAGAAAAACAGGAAGGGGTTTCTTCCAGATCCGAGAATCCTTGGGTGTCGTCTCACAGATGGTGTACTATGCCATTTGTGCCACTGGACACTTGAATGAGCCATTCTAGAAGGTAAGGATTTCTCTTGTTAACCACATCTATGCTGGCTTTGTGATGGTATACTCCAAGAATTAATATTACGTTTAGTAGTTCTTAACATTTTATCCATTTTCTTTCAGCAATAAGATGATTTTGCTACTTCTCAGGTAATTAAATAGAATGTACTAACTGGGGTCATTTAAAATCTTTTTATAAATAATTCAAGATTAGAAGAACACTTAAATACACTCATTTTATAAAAACATTTAAACAGAATATTAGCATTGAAAGTGACTGAGAAATTAAATCAGTCTTGATACTTACGTTTGAGTTGTAATTATTTTCTTTCTTTTTATTTTTAGTCTATCATTGATTTATCATGTAACTTATAAAAATTGACAGGCATTAACTGGACTATAAATAACGAAACAATGAAATAATGTGAAACAAGAATTATTTGCGTACTAGTTTGGAATTAGCTTGATGTAACTGCTACATGAATATCAGAATTTTAAAATTACTTCAAGGAAAGTTTTATGCCAATAAATAACCATATAGATTTATTTTATTATAACAGCTTATATTCTTTGAATATGAAACAGTTCTTTCTTTTTAAAATTATTTCTTTCCTATATGGTAGTAAAGTAAGAACTTGATGAATATATTAACCCTTCCAGAATTCTATAGTGTTATATTGTAGTAAAGTAACTGATATATGACCTGTGCCTAAATAGTTGTTGACAGTTGTATGTCATTATTTGTACCCGACAAACATGGTATCAAATTTGTCAAGATTCATCTTAGGTTACTAGTAAATTTCTAGTTTTCAGACAAATTTATTAGGTATATTTTTTCCTTTTTAATGATGAAGTCATTGAGGATATAGCATTGAACAAGTCACTCATGATCACAGACACTATAAATGGTATTTGGACCCCACATATTATTCTGTAACACCCATCTCAAGAGCAAAAGGATATGAACATTTTGATATGCTGTCCAAGTTGTTTATGAGTTCAACCATAAAATGCAAGAATTTCCAACAAATAGTCTCCAAATAATGTCAGTGGGGTGAGTATATTTGGAATGAGATATTTAGCATCTGAGAATACTATTAGTTATATGTTAACATATGTGAGAGGCACACCCTTGTTCTCTCTGACAACTATCTGCCGGTTTCCCAGGTAACACTACTGTGAGTTTTGCATACTGTACTTTAGAACATTTTCACCTAATGTCTTCTACAGAGAGTTTTGAGGTAATGTTGAATATATTCTATGTCCGAAGGCATCTTGAAGGAAGTAACATTTGAATTGAAGTCCGAATAAAGTCAAGGAGCAGATACCTAAAGAGAGAACATTTCAGGAAGAGGAAACCTCCAGTGCAAAGGCTTTGAGATAAGGGTATGCTTGTTGATGACAGAAATAGCCAGAGGACAAGGTAGCTGGAATTAGTGAATCAGAGTGAAGGTGATAAGTGATGCAGATGGAGAGTTAGTCTAGGCTAGCCCAAGTAATTGTAGAACTCTGTACATTTAGAAAAAAGACTTTGGATATTTTTCTAAGTGTCATGGGAAGATCCAGAAGGGTATTAAGCAGAGAATAATTATCTTCAATGTCTTAAAGGGATTGCTATCGTTGCTCCATGAAGAAATGACCAGAGTACAAGCAGGAAACCATTTAGCATGCTGTGACCTTGTTCTAGGGAATGATGGTGGTGTGGAATGGGGCAATAACAGAGGAGGAAACCAGAAGTGGTAGAATTTATGTGCTGCTTTAACAAAACTTATTTTTTCTTTTTAATTTTTGTGGGTTAATGGGTACAAAGAAATAGAAAGAATGAATAAGACCTACTATTTGATAACAAAACTTCTTGATGGACTTAATGTGGGATGTGATATATAGTGAGACACTAAGAACAATGTGCACACATGCCAGTGCTCTTTACTAAAATGGGTAAGCCTAAGGGAGAAATGGTTGTAATGATTTTGTTTGAAGAAGCTCACTCAAGTGAAGACCTTTGCATATAGGTCTGAAGTTTATGGGAGAAGTTGAGTCTGAAGTAAAATTTTAGTCTTCAGCGTAAAGATTGTATTTAAAGCCAGTGAAACTGGATGGGGTCATCTAAGGAGTTAACAGAGATAAAAACAAGTTACTAGGCGTAAGTCCCAGGGTCCTTCCATATTTATACGTTGGGGAAGGAATGGCATTCATCACAGGAGATAGAGAACGGTCTGGTATGAGAAAAACTAGGGAAGTGTGGTGCTCCAGAAACCAATGACCAACTGAGGCAATACAAGAAAAAGCAAATGAATGTCTAGAAGGTTCCAGGAAGTCAAATAATATGGAGACATGAAAAATGAAGCATTAGAAGTAATGTGGAGGTCATTGATTAACTCGACAAGAGCTGTTTTAGTAAAGTGGCTGAGATGAAATCCTGGATAGAAGTGAGTTCCAGACAGAGCCAGTGAGTGTGAAAATAGAATCAGGAAGTGTGGGCAATTGAAGTTTTTCTTTAAAAGAGAATAGAAAAATAAGGAAATGATCTCAAAAGAATATTTTTTAAGATGGAAGAAGCAACAGCATATTTGTGTGCTTACAACAAGATCCAGTAAAGAGAGAATACTTGAAGAGGGAATGACCTTGGCAGGAGGAGAAATGGGATCTAAGGTGCAAGTGGAGGTGATATCTTAGTAAAAATAGGTTTACTTTGTCTGTTGTACAGATGATATATTTTGTGAAGTTGAAGATGCTATCTAATGAGAATGTCTTCATGTGCATGGAAAGTGGGAGAGGATATTCAGCGGTTCAGGAAAGAATAGAAGATAGGAAATAATTGCCTGAGGAAGTCAGAGAATGAGTTGACTAAGGAAATGTACTAGGATTATAGGCAGTAATAAAAGTTTACTTGGATTGGAATGGCCTGAAAAAGAAATGACAAATCATACACTTGAGCCATCAATAAACAAGTATATTCAGTATAGCAGGTGAGGAATCTGGCAGCTGTGGTGTCTTAGTGGCAATCATACTTAAGCTTGAGTAAATAGCTACATTAGTTTCCTCAGTAATTTTCTGATTTGGAGGATATCGGTCATCACCTGGGGATACAGACCTCAGAATCTTCCTTGTATGAACATAGATTGTCTATTACACTTGTTATCAGAATTCTAACAAAGTCAGTTGTGTCTAGAGTAAGACTCCATCTTAAGAAAGGAACATGGTATGCTTATTTTGACACTTAGGCAAAAACACAGTTTTCCAGACTGGATTCACAATAAGAAAAAAAGATGAAGAAGAGAAACCTGCTGTAAGTGGGGATTCGGATATCCGTGATCCATCCCAGCTCACAGAATACTGCATCATCTTGTCTCAGACCAGGAATTCTCATTAGGTGAGGCTTCCCAGTGTATTCATTCTCCTGGTCACTTTAGACTCGATGTCTGCATGGGATTGGCCTCCAAATTAAAGGCAAAGAGAATGGCAAATAAATGGAGCAGAAGCAGCCAGGATTGAAAAGAGAGTTTTAAGGAAGTTTACTGATTTAAAAAGAGTTCAAAACTGTCGATTGAAAGTATACAGTTAGGAGAAAAAGTGAAATGTTTTCAGGACCAGAACTGAATTACAATATTTGGTAAATAATTTGATGCTGTGTTTTCATTTGGCTAAGATTTAAAAAGAAAAAAAAAAAAAAAAAGAAACATGGCCTTCATCTCCTGACAACTGAAAGTATGCACATCCATCTACAAAGATGATTTTTTGTTGTTGTTGAACTAAACTAAAGCACAAATTGATCATGTGTGTCCTCGGATAGAGGACATTAAGCAACAGAAGGTACAGTATCTTTAAGCACAGTTTTATAATCAGTAAGGAAAGCCTGTACAATTCATTTTTGTAATTAATCCTCCATAAAAACAGAGAGTTTGACACTGAATTAAAACCAAGCAAAGGCAATTCTGTGAGAAGTGGAGATAAAGTTGTATAGAAACTTTGTTCCTGATGGTCAAGCTCAAAGCAAGGTCAGAACATGGCACCTTTCTATTAAGTGAGTAATAAACACAACCATTATGAAACAGCTTTCAAATATCAAGTACCTTAAATGAGTTTTGTACAGATGTTGGAGCTCATTCAATTTCTGTTCAAATCCTATGGGAGCTACCGAGTACAGATATTTTACACTCCTGATTACATCAAAGCCTGGTGTTTTAGATGACTAACAGGACAGAAGCCCAACATGATCCAGTCATCCTGTGATACCAGTCATGGCATGGCACCCCCCCAGGCATATAAGGTATTGGGCACTGCCATAGCTTTATCATGTGCCTTTATTTAGTCTAAGAGGTTGAGGTCCCCTTGATGCCACTCATACCAGTCCCTCAAAGGGGATAATAGAACTCATATAATTTCCTATTTCTTTGTCAATAAATGTCGTGCTGAATGCTGACCTCCCTACATAGTAGAATTTGATGATAAATTTCAACTCAGTATTTTATGACCTCTTAGATCAACATCATAAAATTGATTCACATTTTGTGAATTTCTCCTAAGAGAGGTTTTCCTATTTATTTTATACCAAGGAATAAAAATTGAAAACAAATTTCTTTTCCTGCGATATATATTATTCAGTCTTTATCCTGTGTAATTTACTACATAGAATGCCCAATTCCTATTTTAGTGCCATTGAACTCGAATCTTGTTAAGATTATAACTGCTTTTATTGAATCATCTACTATCCTTCTTTTTCCATCAACATGATTTTGTGGCAAATTAATGATGATTATCTAAAGGAAAGAAAAAAATTACTCTATTGAAAGCATTGAACACATATAGAGTCAGGTTAAGAAATAAGAATTTGTCCTAGAAATCTAGTAGCTTAAAATATAGTCACATTTTAAATTGTAAAGTACCATGTTTAAAAGTTATTTTCATAAGTGTAGTATAGTTTTCATTTCAAAGAAACCTTAGACATAGCTTAGGTTGACTCAGATTTTTTATTCTTTTTTAGATTATTATACTTTAAGTTCTGGAGTACATGTGCAGAATGTGTAGGATTGTTACATAGGTATACACATGCCATGGAGGTTTCCTGCACCCATCAACCCATCATCTACACCAGGTATTTCTCCTAATGCTATCCCTCCCCTAGCCTCCAATCCCTGACAGGCCCCATTGTGTGATGTTCTCCTCCCTGTGTCCATGTGTTCTCATTGTTCAGCTCCCACTTATGAGTGAGAACATGTGGTGTTTGGTTTTCTGTTCTTGTGCTAGTTTGCTGAGAATGATGATTTCCAGCTTCATCCATGTCCCTGCAAAGGACATGAACTCATCCTTTTTCATGGCTGCATAGTATTTCATGGTATATACCAAATTGTAAAGACTCAGATATTTTACAGAATACACAGACACATAATTGATACTTTCTGGAGGTCTTAGAATCCGTTATTAGATAATTTTCATTAATTCTCTTTTAGAATTAGTATTTGAATTAAAACTAAATTCAAATAATTTAGGTACTGTTTAATACACTGCGTATACTGCATACTTATTTTTAAAATTGTGGGTTTTTTTGTACATTGTGGAATTAATTCATATTTAATGCCCAGTGGGACACCATTTGACTAATTATAGGTATATATGTTTGTATTTAATTTATTAGTTTTGAAGAAAAACTTTTCTTTTTATTCATTAATCACTGCAGTATATATTCTCTCTACTATGTAAAATGAAGATGGTTTCTTTGTAAAGGTTGTAAAAATTCGTTATTTGGTAATGTGACTGTAAGTTAAAGTTACAATCCTGCCAATGGTAAACTATAGAATCTTATAAAAGCAACGTAACTTTTCTTGGCCTTGGTTTCTTTAATCCAGACATGGTTGAAATGATTTATAAGAACCTTTTGAGTTTAATATCCTAAAATTCTATAAAATTATCAAGTCATGTCCAAAATTTTTTAATAAAAAATAGATAACAGGGTTATTACAGTTTTGTACAGGTTGTGTTGTTAATAGCTGTAATAATAAAGTATAAACATTTATCAGCTGAGATTTGTTTAATAACTGATGTGTTGACCACTAAAATGTTAGTATTATGTTTTCTCTTAAGTTGATTTAGATGATTTAATTTTTAAAATAAACCCTCTCATTACTTTTAAATCTACAGGTGGGATACCTTGCTATAAAGGGAGATCTGAAATAAGTGTGCTTCCAGGAGATATGTTCACCTTTAGAATTAAATACATAATCCAAATATCCGATGAAACATTCTTCCACTAGAAAATGACTTGTTTTGAAAAGAACAGTGTCTATAGAAATTAAGACTACCTGATGTAAATACTCACTATAAACAGATTATTAATGACACACTAGCTATTGACACTTTCAGAGGCTTTTCATATGCACTTACTCATTTGATCTTCACACTTTAAGAGTAAAGAAAACAGTGCAGATATTACCATTCTGTTTTACAGATGAGAAAATGTGAGAGAGCCATTTTTTTAAGGCTCTACAAGTAATGCAGATGTGTTAGTTACCCCTCCCTTGCCCCAATTCTCTAGTGTTTACATGGACTCTATGTGTGTGAGGGGGAATGTTAAAAGCAGGAGATTCAGTCTTAGCATCACTGAAGCTATGTGAGTCATGTGTAGGTCTACGGTAGTCTGCAGTTGCTGGTCAATGATGGTAGCTTCATTCACGGTCCTCAAAGATGGGGTTGAAGGGCTTAGAGGTCTTTCAGTTTCATCTTGCTTAAAAACTTGCAAGAGGGGCCGGGTGTGGTGGCTCATGCGTGTAATCCCAGCACTTGGGCGTACAAGGCAGGTGGATCACCTGAGGTCGGGAGTTCGAGACCAGCCTGGCCAACATGGTGAAACCCCATTTCTATTAAAAATACAAAAATTAGCTGGGCATGATTGCGGGTGCCTGTAATCCCAGCTGCTCATGAGGCTGAGGCAGGAGAATCACTTGAACCCAGGAGGCAGAGGATGCATTGAGCTAGGCCACAGAGTGAGACTTTATCTCAAAAAAAAAAAAAAAAAAAAAATGAAAAAGAAAAAAAACACTTGCAAGAGGATCAGCGATCAAACACTATCTTTTTTGAGGACAGCTTTCCTGAGAACAAAATAGACAGTTCTTTTCTAGAAGGACCAGATTTATATTATACAAAAATATAAACCAAGTATGTGGACTGTACTAATAAATTTCCCTGTTTTCTACAAAGGGAAAAGTTCTTATAATTAAAAGGCAAACATCCCTCTTACCTCTCCATCTTTTCCCTGGAACAAAGGTGCCCTTTTGAGTCTTGTTAACTCAAGCATTTCAGCCTCGATCTGGAGGCTGAGTGGAGCTTTTTTGATCACTCATTCCTGGTACTTAGGAAAACAGGGTGGATTCTTTTTTTAGAGCTGGTGGGCATTCTCATGCTAGCTCAGTATCCCGCACTCCCTCAGCAAGTGCTGCTGCTGCCCTCCTCACAAGTTTCCTAAAATCATGATGTCTTGCCAAGGTGATTATAAATTTTCTTTCAAAGTCTGCACAGGGTAGTATTGCACGGGGAAAACATTTATATATTAATGTTACTTGGACTGTTCTGTCTTGGAATGAATCATCTTGACCTCTTTGTTCCAAGGAGCATTCGAAAAATTACAGAGCCTGTTTATATTACAAGGACAAGCTGTATGTTTATATTACAAGGACCAGCTATGAATGAGTCTGAACCACCTAGTAAGGGAGGAGCCACTCTAATACCAATTCTTTTGATTCCAAACTTTCTGCTGATTAGGAATGTAGTTGTATTCAGTTCATCCTGATGATTTATGTACAAATGTGTGTATATATATATATATATATATGTATATATGTATATATACACACCCACACCCACACACACATATAAATACAGGTTTCACTCTTCAATGATAACTCTCAATTTGGTGAGGTTCTGCTGTTTTCATGTTAATAGTTACTGTGGAAGACTTTACTGGTGCTTTCCATACTTCCTGTTTTCCTTTCTTGCTACATACCTCCTTGAAACTATGTGTGACAAAGTGACTGGCTTTGGGCAATAAAACGTGAATGAAGCACTTCTGGATGGAAGCACATAAAAACTAGTGCAGTTTCCTCATTCACTTATTTCTTGCCATGATAAACCATAAAACCTTGTACTGCACTGGTGGCATTATTATAATACGCCCATTTCTGAACCTGGGTCGAACATAAAGAATGCATGAGAAATGAGCCTTTGTAATTTTAAGGTTGAGATTTTGAGGGTTTTATAAAGACAACATAACTGAGCCTATTCAGACCATTATAGCAAATAAATTTATCTCTGAATTTATTGAACTTTCTTGTCTATATAACCCCAATCCCTTCAACTGCTAGTTCATTCAATTGAAAGAATTTTTATCTTTTACTAATATGGCTTACTGCAAGTCATGTGTGTATATATGTGTGTGTGTGTATATATATATATAGATGCTAAAGTTAGTGTATATATACTAGCATCTATATATACTTGTATATATATATCTTGCCACATATGCTAATTTTTCTGTTTTACTTGAATGTTTTAAATGTGTCATACATTTTTAACCTAGTGGCACAATTTTAACATTGCTACAAAGGTTTTGTTATAAATGATTTTAAAATATTTGAGTGTACAATAGAAGGGTAATATATAGGCAAAACTCATGTGTTAAGTATATACACAGTAGAAACAAAGAGCTTGTAAGATGTAGACAGAATCTCTAAGATGCTCACTAAAGATAACTGAGGTAGTCAGCAGGGTATAAGTTGAACATAGCTATAAAAAGATAGAGACATCAAGACATCTAATAGTAATGATACACTGAATATATACGAAACACATACTACACATACTACTCATGAAGCACTAAATATATATAAGCCATTAGGTGTTTCTAAAGTTTTCATGTAGTTACTCACTGGTAACATTAATTCTGGCCCCATATGTCTCCTACTCAAGAAATACAAATAAAATTTATAACTTCCCATAGGGCTAATTGGTGCGTACAGCAATTGATCTATTTGCCTTGCATCTCTCTGGTAAAGCAATTGTGTGTGCTGGTCCCAGGTCTCTTGTGCTGTTGGGGTTATTTACTGAAACATCAATTCTGGTGCTTGCAGCCATACCATTAGTAAGATAGTATGGTTCAGAAGAGAAAGAGGGAGATCAAGGTGGAGATGGAGATGGAGAGAAAGATGAAGGGAGAGAAGAGAGATATGAACATGAGCTTTGCACAGTCTGGAACTGAGGCAGTATGGTTTTCCACTCCACTCGCATAATATCTCAAGTGTGCCAACTATGTCATCTTATCCCGCTTGTAGCTCACTGTACATTTTAATTAATTATATACATCAATTAATTGAATATCTTAGTTTGCTCTGTGAACCTTTTTGCTCTGTGGCCTTTGGGACTTTGCCTGCCAGTGTATTCGGAGGATATTATTGCATCAAAGTATTTACCTTGTGATAGGTTTCTTGATAATGGAAAATGTTTTAAAGCAGGACTAATGGACATAGCAAAACTAGTTGAGCTGTTATATTTGATGATTATTAATCCTGCTACCCAGTCTGTGAAATGTACAAACGAGAAAATGTTGCTTTCTGCAAGTTTTAGAGATTTATCTCTATGATCAGTACTTTTTCTGTGGTAAGACTGTACCTGGAACAGAAGTATCTACTTTTTTTGCATTTTCCATAGTTTGATATAGCTCAAAAAATTCTCATTCTTATCTCTTTAGTCTAATTTGATGAGAGCAGTTTTACATTTCAGCATAGTCAAAAAAATGGGTAAATGTACACAGAAAAAGGTTAATGTAAAAAAGAGATCTGTTAGTCATGAAAATTCTAATTAGAATCCACTGAGGAGTGCAGTTGTACCCGTTTTCTTGATAACTCTGAAAATCTAGTTAGTTTGAATAAAATCCTAGCAGAAGGAGCACAATGATACTGATTCTTTCTTTTCCTTTAAATTACTCCTATAAGATCTCAGAAAACTGTCACCCTATAGTTTTATGTTGATAGTGCACTCATGTGATAAATAAACTTAAGTGACTATTGCTGCCTCAACAAAGAATTCAACTACTGCTCTTTAAGTCATCAGAGTGGGCAAACATTTGCTAAAAAAACATACTAAAGATAGGCTTATGGACACCTGACTATGGTGAACAATGTGACTATTGTCCTTGAAGGTAAAATTCATATTTCTATATGCCAAATATTTCTGCATATTTCATGGTATTTTTTCCTAAGCTGATAAAAGTCCTTCTGCTCTGCCCCTTGAGCTTTTTTGAAAATTATTTGTAAAATTCATAATTTTTTATTTTTCTTAAAAGTTATCAAAAGAAGAATGTTCTGCCTACCACAAAGCACCCTCCAGTCCAGGCTCCTTTAAACAAGTTGATATCAAAAATATTTGAGAATTCTTTCATAAACTTTCCTTAAGGGCCCGTCATGTGTAATATGTTAAATGATGTTAAAATTACAAATGTGAAGAAGATATAATCTTTGTCTTCAAGGAGCCGATGTGTTATAGAGTAAGAAATGTTTATATGAAGTGCAAAAAATGTAAAAGGTACAAAAAGGCAGCAATACAGTGCTATAGGAATCTAGAGGAGGGATCAAAGAGAGTGAGAGATGGCAACAAGATAAAAAAAAAGGAATTTTAACCCCAAATAGTCAAAGAAATCAGCAAAAAGAATAAAGTTAGAGCCATCACACTCTCTTATTTTAAGCGACACTACAAAGCTATAGTAATTAAAACAGCATGCGAATAGCATAAAAATAGACACATTAACCAATGAAACCAAACAGGCCCCAAATAAACCCACATATTTATAGTCTTGATTTTTGATAAAGGTGCTAAGAACACAAAATGTGAAAAGGAAGTTCTCTTTAATGAAAAGTGTTGGGAAAACTGGATATCCACATGCAGAAGAATGAAACTGGCATGATGGCATGTGCCTGTAATTCTAGCAACTTGGGAGGCTGAGGCAGGAGAATTGCTTGAACCCGGGAGGTGGAGGTTGCAGTGAGCCAAGATCGCACCATTGCATTCCAGCCTAGGTGACAGGGTGAGACTCCAACTCCAAAAAAAAAAAAAAAAAAAAAAGAGAGAAAACAGAAACTGCGTCCTTAACTCACACTACATTTAAAAGTCAACCCAAAATGGATTAAAGGCTTAAATGTAAAGATGTGAAACTGTAAAACCACTAGAGGAAAATAGGAGAAAAAACTTTATGACATTTGTCTTGGCAATGGGTTTTTGGATTTGACCTCTATAGCTCAGGCAACAAAAACAAAAATAGACAAATGGGATTACTTCAGACTAAAAATTTCTGCACAGAAAAGGAAAAAATTAACAGAGTAATATGGACAACCTGTAGATTGGGAAAAAATATTTGCAAACCATACATCTGATGATAAGGGGTTTGTATACAAAATACGTAAGGAACTCAACTCAATAATAAGAAAATAAATAACCAATTTAAAGAATAGGCAAAGGACCCAAAAAGAGATTTCTTAAAAGGAGACATACAAATGGCCAAGAGATACATGAAAAATGGTCAATCTCACTAATCGTCAGAAAAATGAAAATTAAAATCACAATGAGATATCACTTTACAACTGTCAGGATGACTAACATAAAAAATGGAGGATAATGAGTGTTGGTGAAGAAGTGTAGGAAAAGGAATCCTTGTGCACTGTTGGTAGGAATGTCAATTAATATAGCCCTTATGGAAAACTTCATGGAGATTTCTCAAAAACTAGAATTATCACATGATCGAGCAATTCTGCTTTGTTGTCTAAAGGATATAAAAATAGTATTTGAAGAAAATATTTGCACTTCGTGTTTATTGCAGCACTATTCACAATAGCCAAGGTACGGAATCAACCTAAGTGTACATCAACAGATGAATGAATAAATAAAATGTGGTATGTACACAAAGTGAAATACTATTCAGCCTTTAAGAAGAGGGATAATGTGTCATTTGCAACAGCATGGATGAACCTGGAGGATATTGTGCTAAGTGAAATAAGCCAGGCACAGAAAGACAAATATCTCATATTCTCACTTATAAGTAAAATCTAAAACATTCACAGAGGCAGAGAATAGAATGATTGTTATTAGACGCCGGAGGACAGTGGTTAGAATGGAGATGTGTTGGTCATAGGGTACAGTGTTTCAGTTATACAAAAGAAATAAAAGTAAATATTTGAAAAAAAAATTAGGTTTCTTCCAGGCAACAGTTTGCCATAGAAAGAGAAACTAAAATTTGGGGCTTGGAATGAGTTGTGTGAATCTGGCAGAGCCTGACTCTTCCTTGTTCCATCAAGCACAGGGCAATCAATTGTCCTTCAGAAGGTTTGAGTTACCATTAGTGGAAAGGATGCATCTTTATCGAATTCTAGGAGGGTCTACTTCCTCTTCTCTTTCCACGAGCCACCACTTAACAATATTTTTATTTTGTTGGAATCTTTTTCTTGAAAATCTACATCTTTTTCTGTAAAATGCATTCCTAAAAAATCTGAAAATAAATGTCCTAATCAAGTAACTTAAAAATAAACAGTATTTTAAAAGCTAAAACAATAAGTTTTTTAAATTTTTTAATTTTTATTTTACTTTAAGTTCTGAGATACATGTGCTGAACGCGCAAGTTTGTTACCTAGGTGTACATGTGTCATGGTAGTTTGCTGCACCTATTAACCTGTCATCTAGGTTTTAAGCCCTACATGCATTATATCTTTGTCCTAATGCTCTCCTTCCCTTTTCCCCCCACCACCCGACAGGCCCTGGTGTGTGATGTTCCCCTCCCTGTGTCCATGTGTTCTCATGTTCACCGTCCACTTATGAGTGAGAACATGCGGTGTTTAGTTTTTCTGTTCCCGTGTTAGTTTGCGGAGATGATGGCTTCCAGCTTCATCCATGTCCCTGCAAAACACATGAACTCATACATTTTTATAGCTGCCTAGTATTCTATGGTAAGTTTTGTATGAGACAACTACTAAGAAAAAAAAAAAAGGAAAAAAAAGGAATTTTGAAGGACTTAATGAATTTAGAAACGGAAGACATGTATGAAGATAAAAATTTTGCCAAGGAAAGCCAACTGCCTGCTATGGGAACTTAGTGCCTTGAAGAGAAGTTACTAAGTATTAAGGTCAATTCAGAAGTTAATTTGCCTTATTTTTAACTGCAGGGAAACAGAATTAAACTTAATTCTGCCACGATAGTAGAAGCACACTGAGAATTTATAATTCTATGGTAAAATATTGAAAAACATAGTACTAATATGTTTTGAGAAGAAAGTATATATTGACACTGGAATTATCCTCCAGGGAGAAAAACCACTTATGTGTTCTTAAAATATTTTATTTAAATACAATTCCCTTGCAGTGCATAAGTTTCTATTAAATAAAATAGGACTTATAAACATCATTGCCAACATTTACCAATCTTATAAATTCCAACACTTTAGGTCCCATAAGCGTCAATTGAATAAAAATAAATTAAGTAACGATTTAGAAAACTTAGGAAAATAGCAATATGCATTCTTTTGCAGCGAGAAGGACAGGAACAATATAGCCTTGATGAAATTTTAGCTATTCTTTTTCTCTACTTGCTTGACATATTTAGCTACCATAATAATCTTGATTTTTTTGGTGAATAGAACAATTAAATTCTTCTATGAATGTAAGAGATAAATTGAGTTACATACACATGTGTGTATATTTACTCCAATTTATAAATAGTGCCTGGTCCCAACATATCTGTTTACACAGCCTGCTCCTACTGCTGCTATCTGATTATTGATGGGCAAAGTGCTGTCCAGGGTGCTGAACTCAAGCTTACTGACCCAAGTGCACAGAATAACCATTAATCCAATAAAAACACTCCTGCTGAGTACTTATGTGATCTCAAGAATCTCAACTGCTTACCCAAGCAACCACTATCAATTCCTTACAGATGGTTCTCAAATTAAAACCTATTAGTCAACGCAAGTCTAATGATGTGTCTCAGCCTTACATGGGCTTCAGAACCTGTTAAAGGGAATTCCTGTGAATAAAGGACACAATAGACTAATCTATATATTGGAATAATGGCTTATTAATTTCCACATAGCACTACCTAATGAATTATCAACAAACATATAAATAATCTACTTTTACTAAGAAAATAGTAATAACTAACCACTGAGTCTGTGCCAGGCACTGTTGAAAGTGCCTCATATATATGAAGTAATGCGATCATCACATCAACCCTATAAAATCAATACTCTTATTGATCTAATTTTCTAGGTGAAGAAATTGAAATAAACAACTAGAAAATGGTGGAACCAAAATTCAAACTAAGGCGAACTGGCTCTAGTAAGTATGCTTTCAATTACTACAATATACTCCTGCTACATGGGAAATCAAATTATATGCAGAGGTTACCTTGTAAGGTTACAGTAAAGAAAAATTATTGATATGGTTTTATGCTTAATGGCAATTAATTATGATGGTTCGTTGAGCTCATTTTTACTATAGTAGAAGTAGAACCAGTCAGGGCAAGAAAATGGGCAAAGGGACTCCCTGATTTCTAACGCAATTTTTTTTTTGTATTCCATAATAATAATTCAGTTAGTAGTTTGTTTAATAAAGGTAGTATTGCATAGTAATTAAGCAATCTTAGAGGTTAGACTACCTGAGTTCTAAATACCACTTGGGACATCATTGCATAGCCTTTGCCAGTTGCTTTTCTTTGTTTCACTTCAATTTTTGTACCTATAAAATGAGGAAAATAACAATGTCTATTGCACATAGTTGTTGTGAGGATTAAGTGAGTTAATGCATATAAATCACTCAGACAATGCCTTGCATTTAATAAACCCCAATAAATATTAGTTATCATTATTGCATGTTTTCATGGAATTAATTAGATTGCAATTAGATTTGTCGTAAACTTTATTATCTTTCACAAAATATTCTGAAGCTAAACAACAATGTTTAAATATTTATTTTTTCTTATGTATTGATTTTATGGTTGAAATATAAAGGTTTGACTGCTTTTCTGTTTCCTATATGTATCTTCTAAATTTGGTCTATATAGTTGAGTAAATTAGAAACAACAAACATTACAAATGAAGACATCAAGGTAAACAGTGTTTTTCCCTGTGCAGATAATTTACAATGTATACTATTGGCGACAAAAAAGTAACTACTATCAGCACTCATAAAAGTAACAAGTCAATTAAAGTTAACAGAATAATTGGTGTTTCTTGACACATATGGTCAATTAATCATTATTGGGTAACTTAGATGATAAAGAAACCAGAATAAAGTACACAATTGTCACAATGAGATGGTCAGATGCCACACTATGTACATATCTATCTGGTATTGGATCAAGGATATAAACTAAATGGGCACTTTAGAAATGTTGCAGTGCGATAATTTCTAATAAACATTGCTTCATTTTAGTATTTAAAGTAGTGTAATTCCTTTATAAAACATTAATATTATTGACACATTATTGTATATTTGATACCCAGATATCCTGTTAAGTTCTGGAAGCAAAGTAAAACAACAGACGAACAAACAGAATGCAAGAAAAAGTTTTCATCTTTAAAGATCTCCTAGCATAGTGGGAAAGATAAGCAAACACATAATGGCAGTATAGTATGGGGAAATATGTCCAAAGTGGCATGGGCATTAAAATGAGAGTGGCCATGTAAGAGAGTTTTCAGAGCATGTAATCTTTTTATCTTCTGGATTAGCATCTTATTGGAAAATATGTCTTACATTTTAAGGTGTAGATATGAAATCACGTCTGATTTCAAGTCTTAATTTTACACTTTACCATTTGTAAAGCTGTACAAACCTCCTAAACTTCATCTCAGTAATTATAATGAGTATTAAATGAGATAATGCACATAAAATACTTAAATAAAAATCTAGTCTATTGACATTCAATATAATATCTCTATTAAAAATATGAGAAGAATTTGCCGTGAAAGGGTTATTGAGTATGGATGAATACCTTTCAGAAATAGGAAAAAGATTAATGAAAGTGAAGATGCAGAGAGAGTGTGGCACTTAAATAAAATGTAAGTGCATGTGGGTGAGTAATGGAAGAATAAACTGGAAAATTGAAATCTAGATTTTATCTTTTGAATATAAAGATTATTTTGATATATACAATGGAATATTTGATTACCTGCAGAAACATGTAATGATAAAGTTAGTATGAAGCATGTCATGTTTTAAATGAGTAGGCATTTAATTAGTCACAGTAGCATAGTTCTTAAAAATAGTAGTATAGGCAAATACAAGACTGATTATTTCATGGAAAATCCTTGGGTGATGAGGATTTTTAGCAACAACTCTCTAGTTGGAAACTACTGCCGATGACAATGGGGAACACTGAGGAGTGTGCTGAGAATAGAATGGCACTATCCGGTTTGCATTTGAGAAAGGATATTCTGTCAATGGCTGAAGGAGGTTTTACACAGAATGTGTGGTGAGGGTAAGACTATAGGCATGAAATCAATAGAGGTCATTTCAGTGATAGGGAGAAGGAGTGTGTACCACTCTGAATCTTAACAGAAAAGAGATAGAACAATATACTGGGATTTCTTTTTTATTGTTTTAATTTTTCTGTTATACTTTAAGTTCTAGGATACATGTGCACAACGTGCAGGTTTGTTACACATGCATACATGTGCCACGTTGGTGTGCTGCACCCATTAATTTGTCATGTACATTAGGTATGTCTCCTAATGCTATCCCTGGTGTGTGATGTTCTCCACCCTGTGTCTAAGTGTTCTCATTGTTCAATTCCCACCTATGAGTGAGAACATGCAGTGGTTGTCTGTCCTTGTGACAGTTTGGTCAGAATGATGGTTTCCAACTTCATCCATGTCCCTACAAAGTACATAAACTCATCTTTTTAATTGCTACATAGTATTCCATGGTGTATATGTGCCACATTTTCTTAATCCAGCCTATCATTGATGGACATTTGGATTGGTTCCAAGTCTTTGCTATTGTGAATAGTGCCACAATAAACATACGTGTGCATGTGTCGCTATAGCAGCATGATTTATAATCCTTTGGGTATATGCCCAGTAATATGATGGCTGGGTCAAATGGTATTTCTAGTTCTAGATCCTTGAGGAATCGCCACACTGTCTTCCACAATGGTTGAACTAGTTTACAGTCCCACCAACAGTGTAAAAGTGTTCCTATTTCTCCACATCCTCTCCAGCACCTGTTGTTTCCTGACTTTTTAATGATGTACATTTTAGTAAAGAAAATACTTATATGTGAGTAGGGTTAAAAAACAAAACAAAACAAAACAAAACAACAACAACAACAAAACAGATTAGAACTATCAAGAGTGGGGAGCCATGGTTACCCTCAAACCTTACTAAGCTTAAGGTCCCAAGAAAGCCTGGCTGATGGCTGAAAACATGGAAGAATCTGTTATGATGAAGCAAAGTAGCATCTTTTAGAACCACACTGAAGCATGGAGGAAATTGAGGAAATACAAACCCAGCTCTCCTTCTTCTCACCCTCTAAATCCTTCTGGTGTCTCCAAATAGAACCCAACCAGAAGTCAAAGGGCAAGGAAAACTCCAAAGAGGACGGTTCTTTAGGGTATAGAGAAAGAGAAAGAAGGGTATAGGGTAAATTTTTTTTTTTTTTTGAGATGGAGTCTCTCTCTGTCACCCAGGTTGGAGTGAAATTTAAGGTGGCTAAAGATAATAGGCCAGCACAAGGTGAAAAGGGTCTAAATGAGTACAATTGCAATGAATATGGACAAGGGAACAACTCAAGATATTTTTATGCAAAGGTCTTAGTGACAATGTCACCACCAAAATGATGCCACTCATTTTTTTAAAAATCTAATATTTAATTAATCAAAATAAAATAATTAGAAATAGTTGTATGTGGTATAGTAGTAGTTTTTGAATTATTGATTATTCAAATGGGGTGCAAGTGAGAGGAAATATTTTCCAGTAATATTTAGATTCCTTGTTTAGAAACCTGATTGAATGCTGGAAATATTTACCAAGAAAATGACTACAAAACAGAGAGCAGGGAGGAAGAAGAGCTGGAGCTGGAGTTGAGAAAAGTCAATAAGTTGCATGAGGTTCACCTTTAGTGGCTAAAATGACTATTTTATTTGACTCTAGTTGGGTTAATCTGGTTCCCAGAGGCTTAAAAAATTAATACTGCCCTAAAGTTATAGTATTAACAACTGATTCAGAGAAAGGGAGAGCATACGGGTCCACAGTGGAGCATAACAATTTCACAAGTTGTCATCACTCATTGTGGAAAAAATATCTTTGCAGTGAAAATCACCCTGTTACCTGGATGAAGACAGCCGTAGAGAAACTCTCCTGCCTATATATATGGCTTCAGAGTCTCAGGTTCCCTGGCAACAACTCTAGAGGGCTTCTTCATGTGACATTGGGAAACTAAGCTATGAATTTACAACATCACATATTCTGTTAGGCTCAGCAGTGTATTGAAAAGTGGTGTATTGGTCAGTTCAAACAATTTTTCCTACTTCATTTATTTGAAGTTGTTTTATATACATGCCCTTAAAAGCACTGGTTTCCTTTTACAAATAATATTATGAATTACTCTCTACTGAACGTTTTTGTGGATAAATACATTTTCCCTGTATCTCTGGTTATTTCTCTATAATAAACCCAAAGAAATTTAATCACTACCTCAAAGGCTATAGGAAGCCTTAAAGCATTTGGCATGTGCTGCCAATGTTTTCTAGAAAGCTTGAACGAACATATGTTTATATCTACAATATATACAACTCTTCCTTTGCCTGAAGAAAGTATTACAAGTTATAAAAATCTTTACTTGATACTTGACAAATTGTATTTCAGATTTTTTAAACTTGAATTTTTTTTTTTTTTTTTTTTTGAGACGGAGTCTCGCTCTGTCGCCCAGGCTGGAGGGCAGTGGCCAGATCTCAGCTCACTGCAAGCTCCGCCTGCCGGGTTCATGCCACTCTCCTGCCTCAGCCTCCGGAGTAGCTGGGACTACAGGCGCCCGTCACCACGCCCGGCTAGTTTTTTATATTTTTTAGTAGAGACGGGGTTTCACCGTTTTAGCCAGGATGGTCTCGATCTCCTGACCTCGTGATCCGCCCGTCTCGGCCTCCCAAAGTGCTGGGATTACAGGGTAAACTTGAATTTTAAACGTCAATGTTAGTTCTTTTCTGCCAGTGGTTCTTTTTTGTGTGATTTCTTTGTATCTTTTTAAGAAATCTACTGAGGTCTTAGTACTTTATTGATTTGCATATATATTGAATATACCAAATATTGCAAAAATTTATTCTAGTTTATTAAACTTTAAATTTATATGTAATATTTTTGGTGTTCTGAAACTTTATACGATATTTAATAAAATATATTACTATTTTATCTGTAATTTATTTCATTGCTTGTAATTTAGAAATTCCTTTCTTTCTGTCATAAATATCTATCTTTATGTTCTTTCTAATTTTAAGTTTATTTTTAGTTTTATAATGTTTAACACAAATATTTCCAGACTCATTTTCCTTTACTTTATAACCCAAATAAAGCAAGTTGTTCAACCTTTCTGAGCATGTTTTCTCTACTATAATATGAAATGGAAATAAGATTACCTACCTTAGAACATTGCATGAGGCTTAAATTAATACATGTAAAGTGCTTAGAACAGTGCCTGACATATAGTAGATGTTCAATAAATGTTCTTGTTCTAATGTCTAGAAATATCTAAAAAAAAAAAAAATTTCACAACTCATTTGGCAGAAAACTGACATGAAATCATATCTCATTTTATCACACTCAGCATGAATCTTTATATATTTCACTGCAGATGTATCACTATGTTTGATTTTATGATGCTGCCCCAAACAACAGTGGGATACTACACAAATGCAGTACACACCTTATATTCCCCTTTTTAAAAAAACCAATGAGTGAAAACCTTTGGAATGCAATTTGGGCCTGAATCCAGGATTTCAAGTTATATTAGTTATTGATCAGCTGCCAATTGATAGGTATTATCTTAGGTGTCTTAGTCTATTCAGGCTACTCTGACAAAATACTCTAAAGTAAGTGGCTTACAAACAATGTTAACATATTTCTCACAGTTTTGAAGCTTGGGAAGTGTAAAATCAAGATGCTGGCAAATTTAGAGTCTGGTGAAGGCCCACTTCTTGGTTCATAGATTGAAACTTCTTGCTGTGTTCTCATGTGGTGGAAGGGGCAAGGAAGCTCTCTCAGGCTTCTTTTAAAAGGACACTAATCACATTCATGAAGGCTCTGCTCTCATGATCTAATCACCGCCAAAGGCCCTAACTCCTAATACCATATGTTTTATGATTAGGTTTCAGCATACAAATTTTGCAGGGACATAAATATTTAGACCATAGCACTAGATGTTGTCTATATTCCGTTATTTTACTCAGTCATCACAATGATCCAATCATACATTCATTTATTCAACCAATATTTTCCAGGAACCATTTAAAGTGTCTTGGTTATATTAGTAACAAAACATATTAATTTCTCCTTCCCTCTTTGAGATAGCATCATATTTCCTTAAGTCTACATTACTACTCCTTGTTACAAGTAATAAAATAACTTTGGCAGAGATGAAAAGTAGTACTACCTTAAAAGCACACTGTGGATGAACACATACCTTGATTTTCAAAACATTAAAATAAACTAAGGAAAAAATAACTTTAACTGTATTTTAGAGGAGCAAGTGAGGTTCAGAGACATTAAAATATATTAATTAAATTATAGTAAATGGTAACCTGGGCTTCAAAACTTTTCAGAGGCTGCACTTTCCAGTGTTCCATTTTTATGTCTAAATGAATAAAAAATAAAAAAGACCCCCAACAGAATAGATCATTTTTTCCCCCACTCTTCCTCTTCTTTCTCCTCCCTTCTTGTTCTAGCCACCACAATCAGCTATACATAACTGAGTGTCCTGTATGACTGAACGGGATGTAGCTCAGAAGACTGCCTTTAGATCTGAGGAACTATTACACTCCCTTTGTATCACACTTCCACTCTACTTTCTTTACTCATAAAACTCTCTGAAGTGAGAGATACATAAGGCAGATATCATTAATTTCCTTTTCCAAATGAAGAAGGTAAGGTGGCTAGGTGAAATGAATTACTTAAGTCATAAAACACATCATTAAGAGAACTAGATTCAGAAGCAAGGTTATAGTACTCTGAGCTCTTCCATTTGACTCTCAGGATACTTCAGAAATTAAAGTTGACTTGGAAAATAAGGAAAGTCTATTAGAGTCTTTCCTTGGAAAATGTATTTGTCAGTGTTTTCCCCCATGATAGTTAAGATGATACAGTTGTGGGAAAAACACATGCTATAAAGATTAAGAACTATGACTAAAAAATCAGAAAATTATCTTTCTGTTGGGAGTAGTTGGTTCTGTGTTATCTTTAATTCTATACCTATAAATGGGGTCAACCAAGGTAACTGAAGCAATTTGAGGAAATATATATGGCCACAGGATCAGGAAATAATGAAAGCAGATCACTAATACTACTGTTACAGCTGAATAATATGAACATTTTCTTAAGAAAAATCCCAGTCCAAGAGGATAAATCAGCATCCTTACTTTTCAAATACTTTTATTTTAGGAGAAAATTGTATATATACATGTTCCTTCATAGCATTAGGCTGTGAAGGAATGTGTCTACATACAAAGAGATTCCTTTGCTTTCCACAAGCAGTATGTCCATTCTGCAATAAGTTTCTCCTTCTAAAAAATATTTCCTCATTCTTTCCTCTACTTTTACTTTTATTTTTTTATTTTTAAATTTTTATTATACTTTAAGTTCTAGGGTACATGTGCACAACATGCAGGTTTGTTACATATGTATACATGTGCCATGTTTGTGT
>NW_012101504.1:43815-44135 GCF_000951045.1 Mandrillus leucophaeus | reverse complement strand
TTATGGCTGCATAGTATTCCATGGTGTATATGTGCCACATTTTCTTAATCCAGTCTGTCACTGATGGACATTTGTGTTGATTCCAAGTCTTTGCTGTTGTGAATAGTGCTGCAATAAACATATGTGTGCATGTGTCGGTATAGCAGCATGATTTATAATCCTTTGGGTACATACCCAGTAAGGGGATGACTGGGTCAAATGGTATTTCTAGTTGTAGATCGCTGATGAATCGCCACACTGTTTTCCACAATGGTTGAACTAGTTTACAGTCCCACCAACAGTGTAAAAGTGTTCCTATTTCTCCACATCCTCTCCAGCAC